>NW_028191095.1:0-34786 GCF_048542155.1 Nylanderia fulva
AAGGGTTTCTTTTGGAGAATATCTTTAATTTTGGGATACTGATCACAATTATATCTTGCAGCTGAAAAAAATGCGTAATTAATGTTTAAATAACCATGCAAATGTTTATATAAATGTAATAAACGCATGATACTGACTGTTCTAGCAAGGAACTGTTTATTTGTGCTCTGCTATTATAGCTAATCAATATCCTTTCTAACTTAATGCATTGATGTATATTATATTGTGCAAAGGTCGTATTAGGTGCGAGATATTCAGCCAGGCCCCATACTTTTAAAACAATATTTTTCTACGTTTACTGTATCCTCATCTTCTAAGGAACAAGCAACCATTCAAGATAACGTGCTCAACGCTACAATTCACTAAAAATATAATATTAGAGTAATTTTATAATGCAAAGAAGTTTTAAATTTAAAATATTAAATTGTTAACTTACCATTGCAAGTAAAAGATATGGATGCTGTAGGATTTTTACACTATTGACTAATTGGGGAAATGAATACTAATTTATACTGTGCCATCTGGATAAAAAATTCTCCATTATTGGGCTAACTAACATATCCAATATTGTAGTGGGATTATTAAAACGGAAACTCGCCTTAAATAATGTCAAAATATAAAATGAAATCGTGAATAATGGAGATGTTGTATTAGTTAAAATGTAGCACAAGTGAAACATTTTACTCACTTCGTATAGACTTATCATCTTATGAAATGCCTTCAGATCACAATCATGAAGAGATGATCTGGTTTTTATGACAGTTACATCTCGACAATCGT
Organism: Nylanderia fulva; assembly: GCF_048542155.1. Taxonomy (NCBI): domain Eukaryota; kingdom Metazoa; phylum Arthropoda; class Insecta; order Hymenoptera; family Formicidae; genus Nylanderia; species Nylanderia fulva. The sequence goes on from NW_028191095.1 coordinate 781, forward strand.
GTTTGCGTTTTGCTAAAAATAAAATAAATTGTAATTATTAAAATTACCCTTTAAAAAGTAAAATGTATATTAATAAAAAATGATTTTGAAAAAAAATTAAATAACAATTTTCATTTTGATTGATTGATGATGAATAAATAAGTTAATAAGATTTTAAAATTCAATAAATTAATTATTTTTAAAATTGGAGTAAAAAAGATAAAAAATTATGGGAAAAATAAAGTTAGTATATTTATTTGAATTAAAGAAAATATAATAGAATGGAATAAGTTTTTGAACGTTTTAAAAAAGATAAACATTATTCGTTAAAAGTTGGACAAAAATTTTTTTGAGAAACTTACTCGACGTCTAAAGAAGTTTTTCGTCTTTCTATGGTGGGTTCCATGCAGACGAAAATTTCGAGGAGGCAATGGGGGTGGTGCAGCTGGCGACATAGCCGGGGATTTTTCTGGGGTTTTTCTACAGCAGCATAAACTGGATCCGAGTTAAAAGCTTTCGGTTGTGCTGTAATGTAATCAAATGGATCGAACGGATCGTATACACTGCCACTAACTTGCGATTGCAACTCTGTAAAAAATTGGTCTATTAATAACGAAAAATTTTCTTTTACTTAATATGAGAGATATATTTTTAGACATATAAATTTTAAATTTTATATTACAAACATCAATAATTTAGTATAATTTCTATTAAATAGGTCTGTTTTTTCAGCTGAACTGGCTATATTAGTTAGAGATTTTATTTTTGCTCGACATTGGAAGGAAAAAGATAACCTTTGAACTAGTTTAGCCAGTTCAGCTGAAAAGAACAAACTTAATGTTATTTAAGAAACAAGAATAAAGGGCATTTAAAGTCATAAATATAATGTCTTTCTCTCTTTCTCAGAAATATACTTATCTTTATTTAGAAACGTAACTAGTTAATGATTCGAAAAATCAATTGTCTAAACTTTTCATAATTAGTTTAAATAATAAAGATTCTTCGTTCAATATAAAATAAAATTTACCGTCTCTTTTTTCTTGCGTAGGATCATTTCTACTGTCAGTTTATAAGTAATGGATCAAACGCTTCCAATACGCTAACTCGCACATTTGTTTGTCTTCCTTTGCTCAAAACTATTCAAATCTATAAGATTGCTATTTGGTTTCTTTTCTATCACTTTTAACACGTTTAACTGTTCATCATCTATACAGAATACCGGTATTGCCGGGGCACACATGGCAGGGCAAAAGTTGGTCTATAATTTGCAGGCAATGGAGGAATCTAAAAGAAAAATGTACAACTTTTTATATAATTATTTTCTTGATTATATTTTATGTATTGAGGAACAGCCCTTGCTTGAAAGTTTAGCGATACAAGTATAATAATGCAATATTTTTGCATTCCCACTAGAAGGAAAAGCAAAGTGTGAGAACTTATTTGGTTAATTGGTATATCTTATGCTGATTTTGTAATATTGTATAAAAAAAAATAAATAAAAATAGATTACTTTAATAAAAATTACTATTAAAAAAAAAGAAAATAATATAAGCATCTCTCAAATCAGATTAAAAGATACCTGTCTGAAGGAAAAGATGGTTTTTAAAGATAATAAATTTCCATGCAGGCTGTAAGAAAGTTTTGTATTTAACAGACTGCTTTGTATTAATTATTTATAAATAAATCTGATAAAAAAAAGAAAAAAAAAAAGGAAAAAAAAATATTTGTAGGCTGGGAATGTTCGTTTCAGAACAAAGATTTTATGTAAATTTGTACTACCTGTGGGCAATATCGGGTACATGTTGCAAACACTATTAGCTCTTGACATGATAGGACTAATTCCCGGTGTTCCTGGTGTACATGGTGCTGTGGAAGTTTCGGGACCTGGAGAAAGAGAATGAATCTAAAATCTCTGAATGATATGCGCCAGCTGAGCTATTATTTCGAGACACTCTTGATTGTTTCTTCAATAATGATGGGTGTGTATCCCAGTTAGGTTCTATTGGTGCTTTTCTGTAACAAAAAATATTCGTTTTATATAAGGACATAAAATTGTTGATGTTTTAACTAAAGAAGAATGACTAATCAAATATTTAAATAATGTGAATTTATAAATCATGGATTATAGTTCATTCTTATATTAAGTCTGATAATTTAGTTATATAAAATTAAATAAAATAATAAAAAAATTATATAAAATGGGATATATAAAAATAAATTTTATATAAAAAATTAGTGTTAGCAAAAAATATATTTTATGTATTATCATATAAAAATATTACGGAGGAGGTGGAGGGGGGGGCGAGCAATAGTCAGCCAGATTATCCTGCTTCACAGAACTTGTAAAATTGATTAATCATTAGAAGGACCCTGACTTTCAGCAGTGGCCGTTGAATTTCTTCTACATGGTATTGGAGGTGGCGGTGCTAATATTACAGTATTCTTTGATTTTTTTTTGATTGTTAATGGATCCTGGTCTTGGTCGACTTTGCATTTAGATCTGTTGAATATTAAATATTAGATTATTTAATCATTTTTTCGCACAGACCAAAACACTTATAATCTTTACCTTTCTCTTTGCGAACAATCTGTTTCCGATGTAGCACTATTGCATACATTGTTCTGCGTAATGCATGATTGTTCCACATATGAATTCCGAGCGTAATTTTTCTAATCTAAATTTCTCTAGAGCCAAGCTTTCCAAACTGAGGGCTTGAGCTCGTTCCAGATCTTCTTGAAACGTCTTTCATGGTCAATCACCGCAGTCCTTTGATTGCAGGTACTTCTATCGTAGTGGGACATCTAAAATCAGATATAAAAAAATATTTTAATATAAACGTTGACATTTGACATAAGTTGTAGGATTATGCTCATCATATTAATAATGCTCCAACAATTCAAGTGTGAGTACATAAAGTAGACTCTTGATACCCAAAAAAAAAAACAGCAATGTAAATCACTCTAACCTACATCAAACAGAGAGATGCGATAAAATAACAATATTGAGACTTCCGCTCCGTTTTAACGAGGTGGACGATCTCCAAGAGAAGGTTCTGTTCCGGGAGATCACCTATTTTGCATTATTTCATCATGTTGCTCCATTTTATTAAAATCTCGCCCCAACAATAATCTCTTTTAAAACGGAATCACAGAAGGCAGGGACAGATGACAGATCTCTCGAGTTTCTCGCAAATGCTGACGACGATGCGTACGCTACTGTTCGCAGTAATGTAATATTAACATAACGCGCGATAAGAAATATTCTAGAAGGAGAATCGCGCGATAAAAAACTTGCGGCGAGTTGCAGCGCGTTTAAAGGGCCGAGTTATCGCTTCGGGGGACGGAAGAGATATCTTAGCTCACCGTGGAAATTCCCGAAGAAGCGTTGTCCCCCGTTGAAAGGTGCTCCTCGCAAGCACCCGTGTCCGTAAAGCGCCCTTTTCTTCTTTTCGTTAACGTCGTCCTCGCCTGTAGCGCGCTCCGTTTTCTCGCGGGCGAAAAATCTGCTCGCGAATTTCGCGTTCTCCCGACTTTAAATTTTCCCCATAGTCGCGAGTGCGTTAAAAATTGCGCCTGAAAAAATATTTCCACGGTTTTTTACGAATCGCGAATATATGCGAGAGTGCATGACTCGCGAATACTGTTATTACGATCGGTCAACCCCACGGATTTGCGACGAGTAAACAGCCGGGAGGAGCGGCGCACGGAGGTACAAGGCACGGGCCGAAACGGCACTGTGTTAGCGGTCGTAATAATAGCGGCCCGTCACGAAGAAGAAGAAAAGAGAGAGAGAGGGGGGGGAGGGGAAGAGAATACAGTGGTAGCGTTAACTCTTTCCGTTTTTGTGCAGTAACTTTAAAAAAAGCGAAGCGCGCAGGGCCGCCGCGCAGCGACTACGTGCCCGCGCTCCGATCAGCTGACGACGATGGAGCCTTTTTTGATTACGGGCCGATTCAATTTATGGTTGCGTAGGATCGCGGAGTAACGTTCGGCTCTTTCGACAAAGTACACACATAATACTATGCCGTTAAAAATTTAGGATCCTTTTGTTATGATACATATACTTATTGTTAAAGCAAAAACATAAATTAAAGAATAAAAAATATGATAAGATAAGAAAGTTTTAAAAGTTAAAAAGCATTAGAGAATAAAATAAATTTCGTGGGGACTTTTTTGTGCATTATATGTATATGAGAAATAAAAAAATTCGTACTTTAAAAGCACGACATATTTTGTACAATTATTATTGCGCGCTATTTATATATATGCAAAAAGTTTTACAAGTACAAAAATTAAGTACACTTTCTTTGGAGTTTATTATTTCTCTAAAAACAATGTATACATGTACAAAAAAATGAGGTAATTTCTCACACCAACTTAATTTTACTAAGTATACATAAGCATGTGACATAGATAAGTACGCATAATTTCTATTATAATTAGTGAATAATTTGTACTAACAAACATTATTTTGTTAACTAAAATATTCATATAAAATTTTATTAAAGAATATAAATTTTTGCACAATTTTTTAAAATATAAAAGCAACTTATATACATATAATTTATTACTATTATTTTTTTGATTAAAGTAATTTTTTAAACATATATTAAAAGTATATATATTTCTAAAAGTATTGTAAAAAATTCTAAAAGATTGTATGAATGATTATGATTACACGTATATCATTAAATCGATGTAACATTTGTGATAATATATAATTGATAATATTTTAATGATTTTATATGTGTATCAATTTCTTTTATTTTCTAATAAAACTAGCAGAAATTATTTATTCTTTTTACGAAACGAGATATATTTTTTTATTAAAATGACTTTTTAGAGAAAGATTGTTTCAAGATTAAGAAAATTAAATTTCTTTCAATTTTTCTATAATATACATATATCCGGATTCTAGTAAACAATGAATCTTCGTTTTAAAATGCTTCTGATTATAGTTTTTAATTAGTAACTTATACAAAATACCACAAGGAAAGAAACAACAGCTGATATTCTATTTTTGCCGCCAATTAACCACACATATTATAAGTATAATATATTTGTGATTGCGCTTTTATATATGTACATTAATATATTTAATCATATATTTCTAAGAATTTCTTTAAAAAATCCTAAACATTTTTTTTAAATAAAAAATCGACAGATCTCTAGATGGTTGGACTAATGGTGAGCCAAAATCCTTTTCGCTCGTGGTCACGAGACTTCGTTTGCTAAATTTTATCGGTACAATAGATCTTTCGCACATTTCCACTCGATGATCCTTGAGGAACGATATTATCCCCATCTTGATTTCCAGCAAGGCAAATCGCGTTCCTACAAAGTTACGAAATCGTGAATACATCATTCAGCAATTATGACAATTATTTAATAGCGGTTTCGAAACAAGCTTATTGAATTGTAACAGATGGTTTTTTTTTTGTAAAAAGTGCACGATACATTTTCATGGTGATTGTCCTCCATATTGCATAAATTTGCAAGCTGCTTCATATTGCATATAAATTTGTATGCTCAAGCAACTTGTGTGCATCTTACTTTCAAATAAATAGATGTAAACGAATTATCGAATAAGTTCGCAAATATTACGCAATTAAAAAAAATATGCTTTCTTATTTATGTTAATTATTATATATTTTCTTATTGTCAATTATTAAAATTAAATGTAAGATTAAATTAAATTAAAGATTAAAGATATAATGAGTTAAATGATAATTATACACAATTTAATATTGTTTTGTTTTAGAATAAACATAAATGATAATGATCAAAGATAAACAGACTTTCTAAAATCTATGAATCGATAAGCGAGATTATATGGGATTGGAAAATCTATATATAGATGATTTCTTATCGACAAATAATTCTATCACTGTTTTCAAGCACCGACTATAATCAAACTTTTTTTGGTTTTATACAAGCGAAGCAATGAGTGACGCAACAATGTGCGTTGAGTCAGCAAATTATAAATTCCGGATAAGCTGTTTGCTTAACTTGCAGTTCGTGCAATACGCAATACCATTTATAGCTATTCTACAGAAAAATTAAAATTGAAAATAGACTATTGAGTAAAAATACTTAATAGATTTTGTTTGACTAAAAGCATAGTCAAACAAAATCTATTTAACTTTTCTTATATAATTTTAACTTTTTAAAAATACACTTAAAACATTTAAAAATACACTTAAAACATTCAATTTAATATTGCAATAAAAAGACAGTATAACAGAGAGGCTAAATAAATAAAAATCAATACCTATGCAATTCGTGGCCCTTCTCCAAATGGAAGATATGTGTAAGGATTGTTTGTGCGTTTATTCTCTTCTGTAAATCTTTCAGGATTGAATTTTGTCGGATCAGGATAATAATTTGGATCATGATGAAAGCCATAAATCGGTATAATCACCCGCATACCGGCTGGCAATTCCACTTTACTATTAGGTATCTGGTAATTATACTCACACTTCCGAGATAGCAATGGGGCTGGCGGATACTTTTGAGAGTTTCTACGCACATTTTTATGTTTGTAGTAATTTTATCCAAATTTATTTTATTGCTATGATTTTTATGGTGAATGCATTCGAAATTACTAGTCAAATTTGTCGTAAATGTAAATCTTTTAATAATTATTTTAATAATTTAAATCTTTTAATAAAGATAACAACAAAAAATAAAAGAATAGTATGAGTTATAATAATCTTTTTTTATAGTCAATATGACTTTGACGCTCAGAATATGCATGTTCCAATTTTTTGAGAAAATTAAGATTAAAATTATAAAAAGGATTATAGATCAGCGTAATTTATCATTTTATATTAAATTTAGTCTCTTGTCTAGTTGCCAAATAAAATCTGATGTCAAAATAAATTTTAAATGAAGTTAATATGACAAATGTAAAAATTAATTTTCTTGAAAAAATTACATATGAAAGTTTTATAAATAACTTAATAATTTAGTGTTAAGATTGATTTGTCAGATTTTTAAAATTAAAATTAAATTTAAAATAGTCTTTTTTTAACAACTTTAATTGCAAACTTCTTGAAATTGTGATGTAATACAGTATTTCTGAGGCTAAAATTGTACTCATTGCTAGAAATTACAGAATGATTATTCTCTTTCCCTCTTTAATAATTGGATGTATCGTAATCGAGTGCATACCTAATATTACCATATCGAGATACTCATCTCTTGTACTACGTCGTAAGTTAATTTATTATCTCGGCTTCTATGGCATTGCGTATATCCTGTCTGGTTCTTTCTTGGACTTCCTGATTCAAAGCTAACTCGTAAAGACAGAATGCGATGGTGTTCGAGGATGTTCGTAGCCAGCGGTGAAGAAGACGAAAGCTTGCGCTGCAATAGCGTTTTCGTCTAATTCTACAAAAATAATGGAGTCTTTTTAGCTATTTTCAAGAATAAAAAAGACGAATGCTCTCTTCCACGATTCATTTTACCAATTTCCTTGCCGCTTGGGTGTCCTCGTTGCAGATTGCGCGCCTAGATTCGTTCTCCAAAAACGCCCTGTTCTTTAATTCGCCAGTAGGTCCATGAAGTCGTGTCTTCGAGTATCATTTTTCTCTCTCTGATCGATCATGCTGCGACACCACGTCCTTGAAGAATCCTGGTGACATTCGGATCGATGATTTGTACGCCTAGCGGCTTGTACAACTTCGGCATGGCCGTTCGCAGCATCCCCAGGGGTCGTTCTTGAGCTCGGCTTCGAGAGCCTCTTCGCCGCCCGATGATGAAATTCGGATTCTCATCAGTGGAGAAGCGTGTATCTTTTATGCCGAAGGCACAGAAAACCGATAACGCGATGGGGGAATTTCGCTGCGAGTTCCCGCCCTCGATTGTATTACGATCCGCGTTGCAGCTTACGTCGATGAGCCTCTGCAACTCCTCGGAGCACTCCACCAACAGGTAGAACATCCGTTTCAGTTTGCCTGACGAGAACGCGGGTTGTCAATTCGACCTGAGGCCCTTCCACTTGCGTCTTCGAGATTGAACAGATGCCCGGAGAGTGGATCCTGATGCGGTATACATAATTAAAATGGGATTGACATTTTAACATCAAAGCTCATTATATCATGCATAATTATTTTTGAAGATTAGTGTAATTAGACAAGCTCAAGAAATATCTGTTTTTTTTTTTATCTAAAGAAAGAAATAATAATTACCTGAGTGTTATAATTTGGAATTCCACGGTTCGTGAAGTAAGCAAAATCTTTGACAAATACACTCTTTACCAGATCGGATCGCGTAAGATTAATACCGGCGTTCTTACGCGGAACGCGCCCGGAAGAACTTTAAATTTGAACCACTGGACATTTCTTTGATACCTTCCCGGGTTTGGTGACTTTTGGAATAAAAGTAGGGAACCGAAATTTCCAACGAGCACGGTTGGCTTTTTTGAATGGTACCCGCGACATTGCCAAAAAATCAAAGTCGCCTTAAGATAAAAGTATAGGCTACCAAGAAGAAGTCCGATAAGCAAAAAGGGATCTAGTACACCGTTACAAAATCAAGCATTTTCAATTTTTCGAGCACGAGTTAAAAAAAGATATAATTTTTTATAAACATAATTTTTTAATTTATAATATAAATAATAATTTACAGCTTTATTTATATTTATAAATAATTTTATCTTTGTATCTCACATAAGTGATCCAATTAATTTAATTTTTTAATCTTCAATACACAACATAATTTTTAATATAATTTTCAGACATACATTTCAAAATATACGGGGTTATATTAATTAATTTTTAAACTGAATCATTTGCATCAAATACGATTCAACATCGTCGCATTATCATAGTATAATGCAGTTTTGATTGTTTGATGGCGTCGAGATTATTTTTAAATCTATTTTACAAACTACACTCTAATCGCCAAAAAGAGCATTTAAAGGAGATAGATTATGATGTTCATGTTTTCACTGCGATTTCATGTGAACTTTAACCACACATATACAAATCGTTTCGCACGCAGCTGTTTAGCGTAGATTTACTTCTTAACAACCTTTCTTTTAAAAACATTATTTTATCATTTAATATACTTTCTGTCAAAATTAAAATGGTTTAACTTTATTGTAATATCAAGTATTTCATGTATAAAAGTTGCAGAAAGTTTTTTTTATATATTTTAAGAATTTAAGAACAGAAGAAAAGATAGGAAAAAAGTTTGTCTGTATATAGTTTAAATTTTTTTTAAAAATTTTATATAAATTCTATTGTGTAATTTCCAATTCACTGTTTCTGTTAAAATATTTGATATAGGTATATACAAACATTCTCTCTAATTGTAAGTGAATAATTTAAAAAAAAAGTCATCCGTGATTAATTCTAACATCAGCTAAAGGATTTTTTAATTGCATTTCTTTATCTGATTTTTGATTATAAAAAATTTGCCTCTTTTCTGAGTTTTAAAAACTATCAATTTGTTTAAGATTATAAAATATTTTAAAAATTATATTTTTGCATTTAAAAATTTGCATGTAATAATAGAGAGAAACTTAAGTAATTAAAAAAGGAAAACACGTATACATTTTATTTAAATGGTATATATCATTAATTCTTAACGCGCATATATATGGTATATTAGATTATTATTTTATATAGATTTTTTTATTTTTATATATACTGCAACGCGATATTTTAAGTTTTGCATATTTAGACACTCTTTCCTTTCACTCCGTTTACGCTGTTACGTGACCCTCAATCATTAATTTGATGCATTCCGGTTTTTTTCATTTAATTTAACTGGCACACTCATTCACTCATGGCCGATTACGTTCCGCAGTCCGTGAACTTGACAATTCGATAACGAATCGCTTCGATCCCCATTTAATTTGACATAAAAGGACAAAATAGAAATGGGCGTCGTCGCACTAGAAAACATTTCACGACATTCCAGTTTTATTTGACATTTCTAAACGTTTTGCGATTTTCCAGCAGCGAATGTGCCGCGATCATCACCCTGCGATCGAAGAGGATAGGAATGGATCCGGTGGGAGAAAAAAAAAATAAAAAAATACTGTGTATATATTCATAGGTGTGGACGCACGCATATGTTTATATGTTGCGTCGTATCGTTCTCGAAAGACCTCCCACCACTAAAAGCTATCAATACGAATGCCACGCATTTATAGAGACCTTGCTCGCTCGGAGTCAGTAAATCGGAAGAGTTTCGTAGCTATGCTGATTCTCTTTCGCGGGATATCCGAGATTTTATCTTTCGAGAAAGATTTTACGCTTTTCCTCTCTTTTTTACACACTGAAAAATATTTGTTAACTTGACTAAACTTTTCAATAAATTACTATTTGTTAATTGAACATATGTATATGCATTATAGTAATAATATACGTTTCGTTATGAGATTTAATATATTTAATTTAAATATTTTATATGTTCAGTTAGCAAATAATATTTAATTGAAAGTTTAGTCAAGGTTAACATATTTTTTTTCAATGTAGGAATTATTAATTCCTGCACATACTAAATAAGAGACAGACCTTATTCTATCGAATTTTTTCGCGCGACTCTGACAATTTTCTCGTATCGCATAAATATTTAATTGTAATCAATGAATATAATGAGTAATAAAATGAATGCTTTTTTTTAGCAGACAAAATAAAAACAAGAAGCTAATCTATTTGGTTGCACTACTTATATATCAAACACGAATAGCATACATTATATATGAGAAATCGATTAGATTATATATATATAATATCCATTGAATAAATTTTTACGCTTTTCCTTCTCTTTTTTACTACAACTGAAAAAATATTTTGCTAAACATTGTGCAATGCGTTGTTAATCTAATATAGATCAGATTTACTGGAGATTGTAGAACGTGACTGATTGTACAAATCATTATCTTATAATACGATCAATATGTTATCAAGATGCCAATAAATACATTCAGATGTTCTTTTATATTTTTATGTTGTATAATACAATAATTTATGTTGAATTCATGTATTTAAAACATGACAGCTGATCTCTTAAGTCGTCTTATGAACGTCAAGTATCATATGAATCTTTTATCATTTTCAATTTAACTCTTCATCAATTATTTTCATAATTTTTTTTTCAAAATATATATAACTTAAACCAATAGAAGAAATAGATCCACATTCTTTTCCGGAATAAAACAAAGCTTAAAGTTGGGTGCTGGGACAGTCTCTAAAAGTTTCGCTTCAAGATCGATATCGAATCTATTTTCAAGTTAAAAAGTACTTTTTCGAATTAAGATTATTTCGCGATTCTGTTATGTGAATTCTGGCACCTGTCTTTAAAAAATAATTTTCAATATTTTTGTAGAATGGCAGTAAATTCTTTCTAAATCTGCTCTCTCGAATATAAATTTGATTGACCATTGCAAGAAATAACTACAAAAAAATCGCCTGTAGAAGGTTAGCCCCCCATTGTTCGAATTTTATAATTTTAAAGGTGTTCCAGGTTGTTCTGACTTGTTCTAATTGTTCCAAAAGATCAAATTTAAAAAAAAAAATTTTGCGAAAAATGGAAAAAAAAACGATTTTTTGACCTGGCCCCCCATTTTTCGCAAAATGAGCTAAATCAGTGAAGGTCAAAACCAAATTTTTTTCCTCGCCCCGAAATTTTTAGTAAGTTCATAAATTAATTTCACAGTTATATAAGGAAGGGGATAATATAATGGGGGTGTTTTGTAAAACGATTTTCGCAGACGCCAAATTTAACAGAGAATTAAGTTGTACTTCGTTTCGTAATAGTGCACTTTATATTTTTCCCTAAAAAATAAGAAATTCGCGAGTTCCCCATAATTTTCTATTTTACATCGACCTGTAAGTTGGCACGGCTTTTTTCGATTTCAAAAAAACATAGGGTTAGTACCCTTTTAAGATTTTAGATTTTTGTGGTTTCCAAATAGTTCTGTCAATTTAAGGTCAAAAAACAATTTTTTAAAATGGTGCTAATTCCCGTAGCCCCCCCCTTTGCAAAAAATTTTTTTTTTATGTTTTTGATAGATTTCGACGAGATTAAGTTCCTGAAGTTTTTTAAAAATAGTTCGGGAACTAGCTTCAGATTTTTAAAAAAAAAAATTTTTAAAAAAAATTTGTAAAAATTTTTTCTTGTTGTGAAAAAAGAAATATTCATTTTTTACGGCGAATTTGCGAGCTCTGGATAGTTCTGACCCCCAAAAAAATTTTCGACAATAGTTTGTCGTTAACCAAATTAAATTTAAATTAATTTTAAAAAACTTTTAAGCCGACATCGCGGAAGAGGGTCGTGTGGTAGAAATATCTATTTTTGGGGCCATTTTCGAGTTTTAGGATAGTTGACCTCCAAAATAAATTTTCGAATATTTTTTTGTTTAACATAAAAATTAAATAATTATAAGAAATATAGCACGACATTCGAGAAAGAGTGTCGTGTGGTTATATCCATTTTGGGGGATTTTTTGGGTATTCTGGGGTTCTATGCTCTGCAATTATTTTTAAAAATAGTTCCGGCGAGAAATTTTTTAATAATTTTTAAAATTTTTTAATGTCCGATTTCAGACGACACTCGGCAAAGGGTGTCGTGCTGAGTAATTGCAGTTTGGGGGGGGTTTTTTGGGTAGTTTTCGTAGAGTCTATGCTCTGCAATTATTTTTAAAAATATTTCCGGCGAAAAAAATTTTTTTAATTTTTAAATTTTTAATGTCCGTTTTTTGCACGACACTCGACAAAGGGTGTCGTGCTGAGTAATATCGCAGTCTGGGAAATTTTTTGGGTAGTTCTCGTAGAGTTCTATGTCTGCAATTTTTCAAAATTTTTCCGGGGATTAAACTTTTTTTTTAAAATTTTTTTAAAATTTTTTAAAACCCCTTTCAGACGACACCGAGAAAAGGGTGTGTGCTGATTATATCGCAGTTCTAGGGAGAGTTTTGGTAGTTCTCGTAGAGTCTTGCCTGCAATTATTTTAATAAAGTTCCCGGCGAAAAACTTTTTTAAAAATTTTTTTAAAATTTTTTAAGCCCTTTTTAGCACGTCACTGAGAAAAAAAGGGCGTGTGAGATATACGCATTCTGGAAGATTTTTGGCATTCTCGTAGATTTATCTTGCAAATTTTATTAAATATTTCGGGGTTTTAAAAATTTTTTAAAATTTTTTAAATTTTTTAATGCCCCCTTTCAGCCCCAAAACTCGAGCAAAGGGTGTCGGCTGAGTATATATCGCATTCTAGGAAGAGTTTTGGCTAGTTCTGAGAGTTTTACTTGCAATTATTTTTTAAAAAATTCCCGGGGAGTAAACATTTTTAAAAATTTTTAAAATTTTTTTTTGCCGTTTTTACACAACCGAGCAAAGGGTGTCGTGCTGAGAATATGCATTTTTAGGGGGAGTTTTTTGGGTAGTTCTGAGAGTTTAGCTCTGCAATTTTTTAATAATATTTTGGCGTTAAAAAATTTTTTTTAAAAATTTTAAAATTTTTTAATGTCCGATTTTAGCACGACACTCGAAAAAAGGGGGTTGCTGATTAAAATGGTTTAGGGAAATTTTTTTTAGTTCTCGTAGTTTTCTATGCTCTGAAAAATTTTTTCAATAATAGTTCCGGGGGGTAAACTTTTTAAAAATTTTTTAAAATTTTTTTGTCGTTTCACCGACACTCGATAACTTCTATTTCTGAGTGTCGGCTGAAATCGGAAAAAAAAATTTTAAAAAATATTAAAAATTTTCTCCCGGGGAACTTTTTTAAAAAAAAATTTTAAAAACTAGAATCTACGGAAAGCCAAAAACTCCCCCTAGAACTGCGATTATCTCAGCCCCACCTTTCTCGAGTGTCGTGCAAAAGGACATTAAAAAATTTTAAAAAAAAATTAAAAAATTTTTTCGCCCGGAACTTTTTAATAAAATTTTAAGCATAAAACTTACGGAACGACCAAAAAATTTCCCCAGAAAAGGCGAAATACTCGCACGACACCCTTTGCTCGAGTGTCGTGCTGAAACGACTTAAAAAAATTTTAAAAAATTATTAAAAAATTTTTTCGCCGGAACTTTTTGAAAAAATTTTCGGCATGAACTCTACGGAACTAGCCAAAACCCCCCAGAACTGCGAATATATCGCACGACACCCTTTGTCGAGTGTGTGCTAAAAAGGGCATTAAAAAAAAATTTTTAAAAAAATTTTTTAAAAGTTTTAAACCCGGAACTTTTTGAAAAAAAATTTTAAAAGGATGAACTCTACGAAACTACCAAAACTCCCCCAAAAACTGCGAAATACTCACCGACACCCTTTGTCGAGTGTCCCGGGAAAAAGGACATTAAAAAATTTTAAAAAAATTTTTAAAAAAATTTTAATCGCCGGAACTATTATTGAAAAAATTTCAGAGCATAAATCTAAGAACTACCCCAAAACCCCCCCCAAACTGCGATATATATCACACGACCCCTTTCTCGAGGTCGTGCTAAAAACGGACTTAAAAAAAATTTTAAAAAATTTTTAAAAATGTTCTCGCCAAAAATATTTTAAAAAAAGCGAGCATAAATCTACGGAAAAGCCAAAAACCCCCTAAAAAAGCTTAACTCAGCACACCCCTTGCTCGAGGTCGTGTGAAAACGGACAAAAAAATTTTAAAAAATATTAAAAAAATTTTTAAAATCGCCGGAACTTTTTTAAAAATTTGCGGAAAGAATCTACAAAAACTAGCCAAAACTCCCCTGAACGGGGATATATACTCAGCACGACCCCTTTGCTGAGGTCGGCTGAAAGGGGACTTAAAAAAAAATTTTAAAAATTTTTAAAAATTTTTTAATCCCGGGAAAAATTATTAAAAAAAATTGCAGAGCTAGAACTCTAGGAACTAGCCAAAACTTTCCTGAATGCGAAAATTACTCGCACACCCCCTTTCCAGGTCGTGCGAAAGGGGGACAAAAAAAAATTTTAAAAAAATTTTTAAAAAATTTTTAACCCCGGGAAAACCTTTATTAAAATATTGCAGAGAAAAAAACTCCGGAACCCCAAAACTCTTCTAGAACTGCGAAATACTCAGCAGACACCCTTTGCTCGGGGTTTTCTGCTGAAATCGGCATTAAAAAATTTTAAAAATTTTAAAAAAAAGTTTACTCCCGGGGGAACTATTTTGAAAATAATTTTGAAAGACATAACTCTACGAAACTCCAAAACTCTCCCAAAAACTGCGTATTACTCAGACGACACCCTTTGTCGGTGTCTGCTGAAATCGGATTTTAAAAAAATTTTTAAAAATTATTAAAAAATGTTTAATCGGGGGAACATTTGAAAATAATTGCAAGCAAAAAATCACGAGAACACCCAAAAAAACCCCCCCCTAAAAATGCGAATATACCGCCGAACCCTTTTTTCCGGTTCGTGCTGAAATGGACAAAAAAATTTTTAAAAAATTTTAAAAAAGGGTTTAACGGGGGAATTTTTTTAAAAATATTGCAGAGAATGAACTCACGAGAACAGCCAAAATCCCCCTGAACTGCGAATTATCGCGGGGACCCCTTTTTTGCTCGAGTGTCGTGCAAAAATCGGAATTAAAAAATTTAAAATTATTAAAAAATTTTTTAATCGCCCGGAACTATTTTTAAAAAAAATTGCGAGCTAATCTCGAGAATAGCCAAAACCCCCCCTAAAAAATGGAATATACTCGCACGAACCCCCTTTGCTCGGTGTGTTTAAATCGGATTTTAAAAAATTTAAAAATTATTAAAAAATTTAACCCCCGAAAAAATTTTTAAAAAAAATTGCAGGCATAAACTCTACAAAAAACTAGCCAAAAATTTTTTTAGAACTGCGATATATTCAGCACCCCCCCTTTTTGTCGAGGTCGTGCAAAAATCGGACATTAAAAAATTTAAAAATTTTTTAAAAAAGTTTAATCCCGGAACTATTTTTAAAAAAAATTGCAGGCATAGAACCTCGAGAACTACCCAAAAAACCCCCTAGAATGCGTTTTATTTCGCACGACATTTTTGCTCGAGGTGGTATAATTATCTTATTAATTTTTAATTTTTTAGTTAAAAACCCCAAACATTATAAAAATTATTTGGAGGTCAAACTATCCTAGAACTTTAAAATGCGCCCAGAGAAATGATTTTTACCCGCAGACCTCTTCCGCGGGGTCGTGCTATTAGCTTTTAAAATTAATTTTAAATTAATTTTTGGTATCGACAGAACTTTTGTCGAACTTTTTTTTGGGGCAGAACTATCCAGAGCTCGCAAATTGCGCCGTGAGAATATGAATATTTCTATTAGCACAACAAGATAAAATTTTACAAATATCGTTTTAAATTTTGTTTTTTAACTCGTAGAATGCATAGTTCGCCGGAACCTATTGTTAAAATCTATCAGGAACTCCTAGATCTCGTCGAAATCTATCGAAATACATGAATAAAAAATTTTTTTTGCATAAGTGTCGTGCTACGGGAAGTTAGCACGACATTTTTAAAAAATTCGTTTTTGACCTTAAATTGACAGAACTATTTGCGAAAACCTATCAGGAACTCTAGAACTCTTAAAAGTGCTACTAGAACTCATATGTTTTTTTTGAAAATCGAAAAAAGCCGTGCCAACTTCACAGATCATACTATACCAATCTATTTAACTATACAAAAGTATGAAAAGAAAAGAAATAAAGAGAAAAATATTTGCAATATAATAATATAATATATTATTATGTATTATTATAAGATATTAAAACAAAATTATTTAA
This sequence comes from Nylanderia fulva, assembly GCF_048542155.1. Lineage (NCBI taxonomy): Eukaryota > Metazoa > Arthropoda > Insecta > Hymenoptera > Formicidae > Nylanderia > Nylanderia fulva. The sequence continues at coordinate 17,480 of NW_028191095.1, forward strand.
AATTGGAAGATATTATTAATTCAAAATCTGATTGTCATGCAAGAAAATGTGATTACTGAAGCAGATTTTTATCGAAATATTTTTTTTTAAGTACCCCTCTTGCTTCAATAAGTCAAATATGGGCCTTGTATGAAGTTAGCCCCCCATTTTTTCGAATTTTAAAAATTTTTAAAGGTGTTCCAGGTTGTTCTAGACTTGTTCTAAATTGTTCCAAAGATCAATTTAAAAAATAAAATTTTCCGGCGAAAAATGGAAAAAAACGATTTTTTGACCTGGCCCCCCCATTTTCGAAATCGAACTTTTAAAGGTTGTTCCAATTGTTCTAGTTGTTCTAAACATTGTTCCAAAGTGATAATTCCCTAAACAAAATATTTCACGAGATATAATAAAAAAATAGTTTCGTGCGCTAAAACAGTTTTTTTACGTTTTTCGGCTATAGTTATTATCTCTTAACACCAAACTGTATATTTTAGCTTAAAAACAGAACAGAACAACCTGGAACAACTTCTCAATTTGCTAGAACATAATTTTAAAGAGTACCTTTACTCTTGGAAATAAACATATTTTTGTTTGTTTTTTCGTGTTTTCGACCGATAACGACGTGACAGCGGTCCCAAACTATAGAAAATTACGTACTGCATAGAACAACTGGAACAACTCTCAGTTTTTGCTAGAACATTATTTTAAGGGTACTTTACTCTTGGAAACTAACACATTTTTCTTGTATTTTCGTGTTTTCGACCGATAACGTCGCGACAGCGGTCCCAAACTATAGAACAATCTACATACTGGCATAGAACAACTTGGAACAAACTCTCCGTGTTTGCTAGAACATAATTTTAAAGGGTACTTTACTCTGGAAATAAACACATTTTCTTGTTTTTTTCGCGTTTTTCGACCGATAACGTGCGCGACAGCGGTCCCAAACTATAGAACAATACATACTGGCATAGAACAACTTGGAACAACTCTCAGTTTTGCTAGAACATCATTTAAAGGGTACTTTACTCTTGGAAATAAACAAATTTTTTTTGTTTTTTCATCTCTTTTTTGCCCGCTAAAGTCGCGATAGCAGTCCCAAACTATAGAACAATTACGTACTGGCATAGAACAACTTGGAACAACTCTCAGTTTTGCTAGAAATAATTTTAAGAGTACTTACCTCTTGGAAATAAACACCTTTTTCTTGTTTTTTCGTGTTTTTCCGACCGATAACGTCGCGACAGCGGTCCCAAACTATAGACAATTACATACTGGCATAGAACAACTTGGAACAACTCTCAGTTTTGCTGAACATCATTTTTAAAGGGTACTTTACTCTTGGAAATAAACAATTTTTTTTTGTTTTTTTCATCTTTTTTGCCCGCTAAAGTCGCCGATAGCGTGCCCCAAACTATAGAACAATTACGTACTGGCATAGAACAACTTGGAACAACTCTCAGTTTTGCTAGAACATATATTTAAAGAGTACTTTACTCTTGGAAATAAACACATTTTTCTTGTTTTTCGGGTTTTTCGACCGGATAACATCGCGGACAGCGGTCCCAAACTATAGAACAATTACATACTGGCATAGTAGACCAACTTGGAACACCTCTCAGTTTTGCTAGAACATCATTTTAAAGGGTACTTTACTCTTGGAAATAAACAAATTTTTTGGTTTTTTCATTTTTTTGCCCGTAAGTCGCGAAACGCCCCCCAAACTAAAAAAACAATAGTACTGGATAGAAAATTTTGGAAAACCCAATTTTGCTAGAACATTTTTTTAAAGGTTTTACTTTTAAAAATAAACACATTTTTTTGTTTTTTTCTCTTTTTCCCCTTTAAGTCGCGATAGGGTCCCAAACTTAGAACAAATTACTAGGGCATAAAAAATTTTGAAAACTCTAAGTTTTGTGAACAAAATTTTTAAAAAGTTTTTTATTTTGGAAAAAAACATTTTTTTGTTTTTTTTTTTTTCGACCATAACGTCGCGACAGCGGTCCCAAATAAAAAATTTTCATCGGCTTAGAAAATTGGGGAACAACTCCAGTTTTGTAGAAAACTCATTTTAAAGGGTTTTATTTGGAAAAAAAACAAATTTTTTGTTTTTCATTTTTTTTGCCCGCAAAACGAAAAGCGGCCCAAAATAAAAAAAAAAATTTTACTACGGCATAGAACAACTTGGAACAACCTCTCGCTCATACATAGTACCACCATACATCATACATATATGTATGATACCAATCATACATAGTACCTCGGACTGCGGACACAACCTTCACATGCTCTCTCCCACCACATGCTCTTTCCCACTACGCTCTCTGTCCGATCCGTGTAGCGCGGCGTTATCTATATGTTCTTTGGGCGTTCGGGAGAGGTGATAGGCGATCTCGTTTTTTTTCACTATCTTACCGAGCATTTTGTACTATGTATGATTAGCATTTACAATCCTAAGAGAGACCGATCTTAAGATCATTTTGAAAGTTATACTTATTAATAAAAAAATTAATAAATATTTTTTCGGCATTTTGTATGCGATATTGACGTCTCGTTTGCTATTCTTATAAAACTGTTTGATATGGCTACGCATGTAGAAAAATCTCTTGGATTATTATTCAATCCCTAGATTTACGTGATATGTGAATCCTGACGGTAAACCCGTTATTCCCAGTTCTGAAATTATTATAAAAATTAGCGATATTACCGAAGCAAAATCCCGATAGATATAAATACTAAAGCAAAGTATATATATGTAATTTTACACAAAAAAACAGATACAGCATTTGGGATAAAATTTTAAAATTTTTCAATATTGAGATTGGATCATCCTAATTATCGATTCTGAGCATGATATTTCTTTAAATAAAAGTAACAGTATCTTATCACATTCAATCTAAATTTATCTTACGTGCTTTGGTGAAGATAGCTCCTGAAAATGTATTTTATGAGGATTTAGAGTTTTTAAAGGAACGAAGATATAATGTCTTATACGCAAGTATGGACTGACGAATTATATGCTGAAATATATACTGCAACGAAACTGCCATGTCCATTAAATTTTAAAACATGTAAGCTATCTGAAACTGGTATTTATTTAACTGTATCAGGCCGATGTCCAGAATGCGATGCCATTTTCAAAGGTGTGTCATTAATAAACCTTTAACCACCGATCTGATATAACGATGGAATGGTGTAATTGAAAATTTCGACCGACTTTCAATTAACATAAAAAAAAGCGTCAATTGAAAGGTGAGAGAAGATATAGGTTTCTAAAGAAATGGTCGAGTCAAATATTTTACCGTGTATATGGCGCAGAAAGGAAGCCCGACAAAACTTATGGATTTTGGCGATAAACGAGCCAGCTCATTTACCAAACATTAATGTTTTACCGCAAAGCAAAAGAAGAAAAACGCAATATTGATTTAGGAATATCTGTTAGTGATCCAGTAGAAAGTATAAAGCGTATGAAATATGATATTCACGCAGGACATATTCATTCCAATGATTAGATCCATGTTTTCGTTCACTACTGGACACAGGAACAATGGCAATTTATCTCGATATTTAATTTTATTTGTGTCGCTGCTACGGGATCATTGGTAAAAAAATTAAAGTTACCAAGTAATGAATATCTTGCGCATATATATTTATATCAGGTAGTAGCAGAAACTCCAACATCAAAAATGCCCGTATTCAAATGTTAAGCGCGGATTCAAAATACTAACGCAATTATGTATTGGTTAAATGAAATAATTAGGATAGGCTGTACGCATAAACAAAAATTTCCCTTACCCAAAGCAGATAGTTTGCGACTTCGATAAAGCATTGATGGGCGCTGTAGCGAAATCATTTGGAGGATGTAAAAATTTGAAGGATTATTTACAACAATGTTTTGTTATCTTATAACATGCCTTATAGTTTACCATCATGCCTCATTCGCTTAGACATCTCGCATTACGTACACTTAATTTCCCGATGGAATGAATTTAAAAACATACATCCACGAGTAAAAACATTTTTATATGTTAATCATGGGATATTTGACAAAAATACTAATTTTCAGGAATAGAAAATGTCGTTAAATCCCTTATAATAGTATGTAATAGCGAAGGCTGTGGCTTAAATCAAAATAACTCGGAAAGTTTAGCTGAACAAGCTTTAAAACACTGCACGGTATAATTAACGGCAATACAGACATAAATACATAATAGAAAATGAAAACATTGAAAAAGATATTTCGGCAACGGAACGCGTTATTCTTAAATGACAAAGAAATTCAAGAAAAATTTGAAAATAATACTATCGGTAATTGGGTAAATGTTTTATTTGAAGATTCTATAAACGCAGTTTCTTCTGCCTCTCAGGGTGAAGCGATTAATTCGTATTACGCCCCTTCTATAATTCCTAAGATTAAACATCTTTTGTATTATTTTCCACTCTATACAAGTACTATGGCAAATGCATTTAAACTAGAAAAAATACATGTCAGCTCATCCGCCATAGAATCTGAATTCAATGATCTCAAGCATCGCATTTTAAGAAATGAATGTCGACCGATGCGCATCGATAAATTTTTAAGCATCCATTTAAAATCCTTTTCGGGAAAGGCAAAATTAGCTGTATCAAAAAAAGAAGATATGAATTTAAATAAAACACAAGTAAGTGAAGTAAAAGAAGAAAAAAATGCATACGAAACAAATATTGATGACAAAGAATCATCAAACGTATCATTCAAAGACATCTTATTTGAAAATTTTGATGTAATTAAAAATGAATTCGACGATATTATAGAAAACAAAGAAAATGTATACAATGCAAAAAGTACTTCCGAATTAGAAACATCGACGTCTTTGTTTAATGAGTCTCAAGACTTATTGTTGGAGCACAATTGGAAGAATAAAAATATTCCTAAAAAAATTAAACGTACATATCTGAGTGCTCGACCCGATTGGAATATTACGGAACTTAGTAAAAAAAATGTAATCGGTATTGCTATGCTCCAAAATGGAAATTTATGTCCCTCAATTACCGACAAAAATGTTAAATATGTCGTACAAAATACATGCGGCTTTGATAGCATTTTTAGTATTTTAACTTGTGCAACTATGTACAACTCATTTCGTCAAGTAATGGAATCAAGTTCAACAAAAGTTTATGAATTTTTAAAATTATTTTTAAAAACTGGTTCCAGTAAACAAACTTATAGAAAAAGAGCAGAATTGTTGCGCGACGTAGAACATTTTGTAAGCGAAAGTATATCTGGCATCAAAGTTATTGATACAGTTTCGAATATTTCCTATCTTTGCGAACAATTATTTAAAGAAGATTTCAGCTACAATTTAAATAAAACTTGTGTGAAATGTGAAAATGTTATTGAACGCAAAGGAATTATTTTACCGATTAATATTGATATATTGAACAAACTTGGATATAAGAATTTACAGAATGCAATAGATGAATATAGCCACACCTTAAATAAAAATTGTAAAAAATGTAGCAGTGACCTTAACATTAACATAAAATATGGAGATATAATATTTATAGAAACTACGGATGGAACGGAGCAGAAAATTAAATTATACGATTTTCAAAATAGTTTAATATTAAATCAAGAACAATATGAACTAGTAGGAATAATTAATTTTAAGGGAGGTGCAACAATTACATCCCCAGGACATTACACTGCATTCGTACAAACTAATGAGTGGATGCAATTCGATGACCTATATAAGAAAGCAGTACATGTTACTAATGAGACAGAAATAAACCCACACATGTGCATATATGTAAAACTTTAAAGCTTAATATATATTTATTACTAATATATCTACTTATTATATGATAGTTACATCCTTATTATATGATACTTACATTTTTATTATAAACAAATTTAATTTTTAAAAATTTAGAAAATATTTTAAAAAGTTAAAAAACAAAAAAGTTAAAAAAATATTAAAAATACAAAAACGTTATTAAAAAATTACTTCGTAAAAACATTTAAAACTTCAATTAATTTTAAGTTACATTAGAAACTAATTATATAAAACATAAGCAATATATAAGACATAGGCATAAGATATTTAATATATAGACATAAGATATAGGCATATAATATTAGATATATAAGGTTAGATATATAAGGATAGATATATAAGATAGACATAAGGTTTAATATATAAAAATATTAAAATAAAAAAAAGTTACAAAAAATTTTTAATTTTAATTAATTTTGAGTTACATTACAATTTAATTATATAAGACATAAGCAATATATATATATATATAGGCATAAGATATTTAATATACAGATATAAGATATAGGCATATATATGTAAATATAAGATTTAATATATAATATAAGACATAAGTATCGTGAGAGGCAAGGGGACTCACAATAATCAAGAACCCCGAAAAAGAGTAAAATACTAAATTTACAATTGTGCAATCGCCAGGTTCTCAAGGCTACCTCAACAAAAGTCTTCTAGAGGGAGAAAGGTTAAATCTTACTCTGACACCAAGAGTAAAGTTCCCTTTGGGTGATTGTTCCGGGAAAAACGAGAGTTGTTCCAAGTTGTTTTATGCCAGTATGTAATTGTTCTATAGTTTGGGACCGCTGTCGCGACTTTAGCGGGCGAAAAAGATGAAAAAACAAGAAAAATGTGTTTATTTCCAAGAGTAAAGTACTCTTTAAAATAATGTTCCAGCAAAACTGAGAGTTGTTCCAAGTTGTTCTATGCCAGTACGTAATTGTTCTATAGTTTGGGACCGCTATCGCGACTTTAGCGGGCAAAAAAGATGAAAAAACAAAAAAAATGTGTTTATTTCCAAGAGTAAAGTACTCTTTAAAATAATGTTCCAGCAAAACTGAGAGTTGTTCCAAGTTGTTCTATGCCAGTACGTAATTGTTCTATAGTTTGGGACCGCTATCGCGACTTTAGCGGGCAAAAAAGATGAAAAAACAAAAAAAATGTGTTTATTTCCAAGAGTAAAGTACTCTTTAAAATAATGTTCCAGCAAAACTGAGAGTTGTTCCAAGTTGTTCTATGCCAGTACGTAATTGTTCTATAGTTTGGGACCGCTATTGCGACTTTAGCGGGCAAAAAAGATGAAAAAACAAAAAAAATGTGTTTATTTCCAAGAGTAAAGTACTCTTTAAAATAATGTTCCAGCAAAACTGAGAGTTGTTCCAAGTTGTTCTATGCCAGTACGTAATTGTTCTATAGTTTGGGACCGCTGTCGCGACGTTATCGGTCGAAAAACACAAAAAAACAAGAAAAATGTGTTTATTTCCAAGAGTAAAGTACTCTTTAAAATTATGTTCTAGCAAAATTGAGAGTTGTTCCAAGTTGTTCTATGCCAGTACGTAATTGTTCTATAGTTTGGGACCGCTATCGCGACTTTAGCGAGCAAAAAAGATGAAAAAACAAAAAAAATGTGTTTATTTCCAAGAGTAAAGTACTCTTTAAAATAATGTTCCAGCAAAACTGAGAGTTGTTCCAAGTTGTTCTATGCCAGTACGTAATTGTTCTATAGTTTGGGACCGCTGTCGCGACGTTATCGGTCGAAAAACACGAAAAAACAAGAAAAATGTGTTTATTTCCAAGAGTAAAGTACTCTTTAAAATTATGTTCTAGCAAAATTGAGAGTTGTTCCAAGTTGTTCTATGCCAGTACGTAATTGTTCTATAGTTTGGGACCGCTATCGCGACTTTAGCGAGCAAAAAAGATGAAAAAACAAAAAAAATGTGTTTATTTCCAAGAGTAAAGTACTCTTTAAAATAATGTTCCAGCAAAACTGAAAGTTGTTCCAAGTTGTTCTATGCCAGTATGTAATTGTTCTATAGTTTGAGACCGCTATTGCGACTTTAGCGGGCAAAAAAGATGAAAAAACAAAAAAAATGTGTTTATTTCCAAGAGTAAAGTACTCTTTAAAATAATGTTCCAGCAAAACTGAGAGTTGTTCCAAGTTGTTCTATGCCAGTACGTAATTGTTCTATAGTTTGGGACCGCTGTCGCGACGTTATCGGTCGAAAAACACAAAAAAACAAGAAAAATGTGTTTATTTCCAAGAGTAAAGTACTCTTTAAAATTATGTTCTAGCAAAATTGAGAGTTGTTCCAAGTTGTTCTATGCCAGTACGTAATTGTTCTATAGTTTGGGACCGCTATCGCGACTTTAGCGAGCAAAAAAGATGAAAAAAACAAAAAAAATGTGTTTATTTCCAAGAGTAAAGTACTCTTTAAAATAATGTTCCAGCAAAACTGAAAGTTGTTCCAAGTTGTTCTATGCCAGTACGTAATTGTTCTATAGTTTGGGACCGCTATCGCGACTTTAGCGGGCAAAAAAGATGAAAAAACAAAAAAAATGTGTTTATTTCCAAGAGTAAAGTACCCTTTAAAATAATGTTCTAGCAAAACTGAGAGTTGTTCCAAGTTGTTCTATGCCAGTACGTAATTGTTCTATAGTTTGGGATCGCTGTCACGTCGTTATCGGTCGAAAAACACGAAAAAACAAGAAAAATGTGTTTATTTCCAAGAGTAAAGTACTCTTTAAAATTATGTTCTAGCAAAATTGAGAGTTGTTCCAAGTTGTTCTATGCCAGTACGTAATTGTTCTATAGTTTGGGACCGCTATCGCGACTTTAGCGAGCAAAAAAGATGAAAAAACAAAAAAAATGTGTTTATTTCCAAAAGTAAAGTACTCTTTAAAATAATGTTCCAGCAAAACTGAAAGTTGTTCCAAGTTGTTCTATGCCAGTACGTAATTGTTCTATAGTTTGGGACCGCTATCGCGACTTTAGCGAGCAAAAAAGATGAAAAAACAAAAAAAATGTGTTTATTTCCAAGAGTAAAGTACTCTTTAAAATTATGTTCTAGCAAAATTGAGAGTTGTTCCAGGTTGTTCTGTTCGTTTTTAGCTAAAATATACAGTTTGGTGTTTAAGAGATAATAACTATAGCCGAAAACGTAAAAATACTGTTTTAGCGCACGAAACTATTTTTTTATTATATCTCGTGAAATATTTTGTTTAGGGAATTATCACTTTGGAACAATGTTTAGAACAACTAGAACAATCTGGAACAACCTTTAAAAGTTCGATTTTCGAAAAATGGGGGGCCAGGTCAAAAAATCGTTTTTTTTCCATTTTTCGCGAAAATTTTTATTTTTTAAATTTGATCTTTTGGAACAATTTAGAACAAGTCTAGAACAACCTGGAACAACCTTTAAAATTTTAAAATTCGAAAAATGGGGGGCTAACTTCATACAGGCCAAATATGGATCTCATACAAATATATTAGCTTTATTATGTTGAAATAAAAATTATTTAAAATATTAATTTGAGAATCTATTTAATTTGATCTCGATTGTCAAGAAAATGCGACTGCGAAATAAGCAGATTTTTAATCGATATATATTTTTTTTATAATTGATATATAATTTTTTTTAAATCCATATTCGCACGTGCAAAAATTGAATAAAAATTGATAAAAATTTAATAAAAATTAATTTTTAAAATTCATTTTTATTTTTAAAATTTTTATTAAAAATTGGATTTTTTCTGCAAAAGTTAAAAAAAAATTATAAAAGGTAATAAAAATAAAATAAATAAATCAATAAAAAATAAAACTTATAATAAAAATAAAAATATTTAATTTATAATATTTATTAGAATAAAAATAATTATAAAAATTAATTTTAAAATTAATAAAAATTGATAAAAATTTCTGCTCGAAGAGCACGTACGTGCTCTTTTTTGCCTCAATGCAGACCTCGAATGCTTTCAAGAGCGATTAGATCATCATCATCATCATCACCCTCGCTGAGTGGCGCTTTCGTTAGGACGACCCGAGTCACTGAATATCCCGGATGCGGTCATTATCGTTAAGAATAACTAAATCTTACGTCCCTCTTCCACTTACTCCTCCTCCTTTCACCTCCTTTTTTCAAGAGATAGGATGCCCACGCGACACCCATTACGACTAATTGGTTCATTCGAGTTGTCGCTCTAAACGGCACGAATTATTCTTCAATCTCGTCCTGGAATGCACCGCATTCGCAGCGAGGTTGTTATTATTTTATTATATATAGTCGAGTTCCGGACAACAAGAATCGAGAAACGCGCTGATCGTACAAAGTAAAAGTTTTCTTGTTAAAATTTTTGTGTTAAATATTTAACACATTCATGTGTTAATTTAACATATTATTGTTCTGTTAATTGAACTTAAATGTTAAATTATTAAAAGAACTGAAAAAAGTAAAAACAACACAATGTGCATCTATTTTTAATTTTACACAATAAATATGTTCTGCTTTATTAGTGACAACATTTATCTGTTCAAATTTACAGAAAAAATGTTGATTTTCTATTTTATATATTTTAATATACATATACATATATATATATATATATATATATATATATATGTCGTGCGCATATAACGGGGACAGAATTTCAAGCGTATGCATACTTTGAGGACATTTGTATACTTTGGGGACAGGCCTCAAACTAATCACATATCAAACGTATGGTTTGGGGACAATCTCCCATATGTCCAGCGTATATTTTGGGACACTCTTTTTTTAATTGCAAACTATATTAGATAAATTCCCAAACTCTGCATAATTGTCATTTTTGAAAATAAAACAATATTTTGGATATTAAAGCATTTTTTATACTCAACGTTTACTTTGAGGGCTCATAAATGAAATGTATATTTCGAGGACATGCTCTCATATGTTCAGCGTATATTTCGAGGACATGTCCTCATATGTCCAGCGTATATTTTGGGACACCCTATTTTTTCAATTGCAAACCATATTAGATAAACTCCCAAAGTTTAGATAATTGTCATTTTTAAAAATAAAACAATATTTTGGGTGTTAAAGCATTTTTTATACTCAACGTTTACTCTGAGGACTCATAAATGAAATGTATATTTCGAGGACATGCTCTCATATGTTCAGCGTATATTTCGAGGACATGTCCTCATATGTCCAGCGTATATTTTGGGACACCCTATTTTTTCAATTGCAAACCATATTAGATAAACTCCCAAAGTTTAGATAATTGTCATTTTTAAAAATAAAACAATATTTTGGGTGTTAAAGCATTTTTTATACTCAACGTTTACTCTGAGGACTCATAAATAAAATGTATATTTCGAGAACATGTCCTCGAATTATACTTTAAATATATTATTCAGCGGTGTCTCGAAATAATACATTCATTTATGTAGTTTATATATTGTGAGTTTACTTCGAGGTCATCTTTTATATAATTTATTTACTCTGAGAACTCAAATGAAATGTATATTTCGAGGACATGTCTTCGAATTATACTTTAAATATATTATTTAGCGGTGTCCCGAAATAATACAACTGCCCGACTCGCGTTAAGATACACGGTGTCTCGTCGGCTACGCCCTTAACTGGTCGTAAGACACTACCGTGTCTCTTGATTCATTTATGTAGTTTATATATTGTGAACTTACTTCGAGGTCATCTTTTATTATAATTTATCTGGTCCGTTCCGTATACTTTGAAGACTTGTAAAATATAATTAGAAACTATACTTTAGAGAGATCAAATATGATGTAAAATTTATAGTTTGAATACATATACGTAGTTTTTGAAAATTTCAAACCTTAATAAAATGTATTTTTCTAGGATATAAGAAGCCTTCAAATTATATTTTGAATATATTATTTGGCAATTAAAATAAGGTGTCCCGAAATAATACTTTCAAATTTTACATAGTTTATATAATCAGAATACACAATTCACAATATTTACATTTAACTCAGAGTTGGGACCGTCACTCTGAAAAAGTAACACATTACTGTTACAATTACTTATTGTAAAAAGTAACTTATTACCGTTATTCGTTATTAATTTTAAAAAGTAACGCGTTACCGTTATTATTACTTAGAAAGTAACGATTCGTTATTTTTTCGTTACTTTTTGTTACGTTTTCATTTTTTGTAATGCTAAAAAGTAAGCTATTGGATTTTAAAATTCTCTTACTTAATAATCTATATTAAATATAATAATATATGTTACAATTAAAAACTCTGAATTAGTCTTTGGCAAATGTATATAGCATATATAGTAAGATAATAAGGAATTAAAAAGTAACTAACCACTAATTCGTTACCGTTACTATAAAAATGTAACGACGTCTTATATCGTTACCGTGACAAACAAATAAATTTGTAATAATTATTAATTAAGTTATTAATTAAAATATTTAAGCGAATAAGCGAGTGGAAAGCGATAGACCGAAATCGGTGAGCATGTAGGGCTTATTTGTTTACGTCGCTTAATAACAAAAGTATCATCTTACTTTTCGGCGCGGCGGCATTGCTCGCCGCTCGCTGCATGACTCTGCCTCTCGATCAGATAATGCTTTTGTTACTAAAAGACGTAAATAAATAAGTCATCGTACATGCCCACCGATTCTGGCCTACCGCTTTCTACCCACTCATTCGCTAGATATTTTTATTAATAACTCAATAATTATTGCAAGTTTAGCGAAATGATACAGGACTTTTCTATTCAGTTTAACATGCTGTACCCGTTCACGAAAGATAGTTCGCGAATTATGGGATACCCTGTATATTTACGTTTCTCATCCGAAATTACTCGTTGACGCACGAATTTCGTGTTGCCTTCCTGCAATTTCTGTCCTTTTTATTAAGGTCTTAAAATTTCGTATATCTAACAATAAATTTGTATATTGTATATGGTCGATTAAGAAATTAAGCACATGAAACAACGCCGAATACTCGAGCCTCGAGCAATACACGGAATTATTCTTTTTCTTTTCAGCGGTCCGTTCTGTGTTCTCTATCAGTCTCATGTACATGTCCTACATATCTCATCCCCATCTCTCTCTTTCTCTCTCTCTCTCTCTCTCTCTCTCTCTCTAATGACAATTGAGATAAAATTCTTTATAACTTTAAAGACGTAAGAAACATTTATAAAGTATAATTTGAAGCCAGAAAATATAATAACTAAAATATAATTTGGAAATTATTTTTAACTAGATTTATACTTGTTTCTACGTATACTTTGGGAACAATGAGAATTTTCGGACATTTATAGAAAACTAATTCGATTTATATAACTTTAGAAACAAGTTAGATATATATTATTTATTTTATTTAGGAACATTTATATATTAAAATATTACATGTAAAAGAGTATATATCTTTTATATATGAACATTTGTAGGACTAAAAATGTCCTCCGTTTTGTACTTTTGCAATAAGTAAGGAGAAATTAATTTAAGAAGTCGGTCTATCCGCGCGAATAAAAGCGTACAGCGAAAAGAAACCGTTTACTACCTTGATACAAAGCGCACAGTGAAGCAATGGAAAAAGCACTCAGCTCGATATTCAATATGTTAATGTTTTCTCCGATTATAATAGAAAATTGATAATTGTAGAAATTAATTTAATTTCATAAATCTTATTATTATATATTATACAAGGTGTTCCAGATCAATCGTTTTATTTGTCATAGAAATAGAACGGGTTAAACTAGGTCAAAAATAGAACGATTGACGGTCAATTATCAATTTTCTATTATAATCGGAGAAAACATTAACATATTGAATATCGAGCTGAGTGCTTTTTCCATTGCTTCACTGTGCGCTTTGTATCAAGGTAGTAAACGGTTTCTTTTCGCTGTACGCTTTTATTCGCGCGGATAGACCGACTTCTTAAATTAATTTCTCCTTACTTATTGCAAAAGTACAAAACGGAGGACATTTTTAGTCCTACAAATGTTCATATATAAAAGATATATACTCTTTTACATGTAATATTTTAATATATAAATGTTCCTAAATAAAATAAATAATATATATCTAACTTGTTTCTAAAGTTATATAAATCGAATTAGTTTTCTATAAATGTCCGAAAATTCTCATTGTTCCCAAAGTATACGTAGAAACAAGTATAAATCTAGTTAAAAATAATTTCCAAATTATATTTTAGTTATTATATTTTCTGGCTTCAATTTATACTTTATAAATGTTTCTTACGTCTTTAAAGTTATAAAGAATTTTATCTCAATTGTCATTAGAGAGAGAGAGAGAGAGAGAGAGAGAGAGAGAGAGAAGAGAGAGATGGGGATGAGATATGTAGGACATGTACATGAGACTGATAGAGAAAACAGAACGGACCGCTGAAAAGAAAAAGAATAATTCCGTGTATTGCTCGAGGCTCGAGTATTCGGCGTTGTTTCATGTGCTTAATTTCTTAATCGACCATATACAATATACAAATTTATTGTTAGATATACGAAATTTTAAGACCTTAATAAAAAGGACAGAAATTGCAGGAAGGCAACACGAAATTCGTGCGTCAACGAGTAATTTCGGATGAGAAACGTAAATATACAGGGTATCCCATAATTCGCGAACTATCTTTCGTGAACGGGTACAGCATGTTAAACTGAATAGAAAAGTCCTGTATCATTTCGCTAAACTTGCAATAATTATTGAGTTATTAATAAAAATATCTAGCGAATGAGTGGGTAGAAAGCGGTAGGCCAGAATCGGTGGGCATGTACGATGACTTATTTATTTACGTCTTTTAGTAACAAAAGCATTATCTGATCGAGAGGCAGAGTCATGCAGCGAGCGGCGAGCAATGCCGCCGCGCCGAAAAGTAAGATGATACTTTTGTTATTAAGCGACGTAAACAAATAAGCCCTACATGCTCACCGATTTCGGTCTATCGCTTTCCATTCGCTTATTCGCTTAAATATTTTAATTAATAACTTAATTAATAATTATTACAAATTTATTTGTTTGTCACGGTAACGATATAAGACGTCGTTACATTTTTATAGTAACGGTAACGAATTAGTGGTTAGTTACTTTTTAATTCCTTATTATCTTACTATATATGCTATATACATTTGCCAAAGACTAATTCAGAGTTTTTAATTGTAACATATATTATTATATTTAATATAGATTATTAAGTAAGAGAATTTTAAAATCCAATAGCTTACTTTTTAGCATTACAAAAAATGAAAACGTAACAAAAAGTAACGAAAAAATAACGAATCGTTACTTTCTAAGTAATAATAACGGTAACGCGTTACTTTTTAAAATTAATAACGAATAACGGTAATAAGTTACTTTTTACAATAAGTAATTGTAACAGTAATGTGTTACTTTTTCAGAGTGACGGTCCCAACTCTGAGTTAAATGTAAATATTGTGAATTGTGTATTCTGATTATATAAACTATGTAAAATTTGAAAGTATTATTTCGGGACACCTTATTTTAATTGCCAAATAATATATTAAAAGTATAATTTGAAGGCTTCTTATATCCTAGAAAAATACATTTTATTAAGGTGTGGCGATTATATCGTCACATATTCCCCAGTTTACATATATGCGAAACTTACGCGGGACGAAAGGAAAAGCGAGACGCGAGACAAAATAAACAAGTGAAAAGACACAACGGACAAGACGGGGAGACAAAGACGATAATCGAGACTCGAAAACAATAACACAAGCGAAATTAAAAAGGATGAGTCGAGAAGATTCTCGAAGGTCGTAGGAACGGGCAGGAAGAGAATAGATAGCGCGGGTTCGAGAGATTCGGCCCCCGTCAGTTATCGCGTGCGGACGTGCGACCGAAGGAAAAGTCTGTACCGATTGAAAGTCGTAAAATTAAATGGATACGAACATTAAAAGGCCTCGATTCTTTTCACACACACACTCTCTTTCTTATATATGTGCATATTACATCCTGCACTGATCAATTGGCACGTCAGGTAGTTAAAAAGGTTTGAAATTTTCAAAAACTACGTATATGTATTCAAACTATAAATTTTACATCATATTTGATCTCTCTAAAGTATAGTTTCTAATTATATTTTACAAGTCTTCAAAGTATACGGAACGGACCAGATAAATTATAATAAAAGATGACCTCGAAGTAAGTTCACAATATATAAACTACATAAATGAATCAAGAGACACGGTAGTGTCTCACGACCAGTTAAGGGCGTAGCCGACGAGACACCGTGTATCTTAACGCGAGTCGGGCAGTTGTATTATTTCGGGACACCGCTAAATAATATATTTAAAGTATAATTCGAAGACATGTCCTCGAAATATACATTTCATTTGAGTTCTCAGAGTAAATAAATTATATAAAAGATGACCTCGAAGTAAACTCACAATATATAAACTACATAAATGAATGTATTATTTCGAGACACCGCTGAATAATATATTTAAAGTATAATTCGAGGACATGTTCTCGAAATATACATTTCATTTATGAGTCCTCAGAGTAAACGTTGAGTATAAAAAATGCTTTAACACCCAAAATATTGTTTTATTTTTAAAAATGACAATTATCTAAACTTTGGGAGTTTATCTAATATGGTTTGCAATTGAAAAAATAGGGTGTCCCAAAATATACGCTGGACATATGAGGACATGTCCTCGAAATATACGCTGAACATATGAGAGCATGTCCTCGAAATATACATTTCATTTATGAGTCCTCAGAATAAACGTTGAGTATAAAAAATGCTTTAACACCCAAAATATTGTTTTATTTTTAAAAATGACAATTATCTAAACTTTGGGAGTTTATCTAATATGGTTTGCAATTGAAAAAATAGGGTGTCCCAAAATATACGCTGGACATATGAGGACATGTCCTCGAAATATACGCTGAACATATGAGAGCATGTCCTCGAAATATACATTTCATTTATGAGTCCTCAAAGTAAACGTTGAGTATAAAAAATGCTTTAATATCCAAAATATTGTTTTATTTTCAAAAATGACAATTATGCAGAGTTTGGGAGTTTATTTAATATGGTTTGCAATTGAAAAAATAGGGTGTCCCAAAATATACGCTGGACATATATATATATATATATATATATTAATACAATATTTGTGTCTCTATTTAACATATCCATATTATGTTAAATTAATACAAAAATTTCTGTGAACCGTTTATTGGGACATGTGATATCTGTTAAATTTGACAGAAATTTTTCAACTGTGTAAGAATGAGAAATTCTCCTCGCGAGAAATATAGATTAATAGAAATTTTTGTCAAATATAAAAATTTTAATTTTTAAAATTTTTATTTATTTTTTATTTTATTATTATTATTTTTTTAGAAAATAAAATGTTTACCAAATTGATAAATTAATTTAAATTGTATTGTAAATTAAACAAACTTTATTCTATTAGCATAACTCGTTATATTTATTGGAAGTGGATGTTTCTAAATCTCTGGAGTATCACTTTGAATAAAATAATGATATCCATAT
>NW_028191096.1:0-34645 GCF_048542155.1 Nylanderia fulva
GATAATGCGAAAATTGAAGACAAGCGGAAAACAAACCAAAAGACGGGGAGGCGAGAGAGGCGAGAGGAGCGATAGAAAGGGGGAAGGGACGGGAGAGGCGAGAACCGAGAAACCGAGATAACGCGGAGAGAGTGGAAATACAAGAAACGGAAAGAGCAAAAGGCGGAAGAGTGAAGAACGGAGAGACGGGAAGCGCGAGAGAGCGAAAGAAAGCGGAGAGAGCGAGAAAGAGAGCGATAATGCGGAAGAGACGAGAGAGAAGAAAAGAGAGAGGGGCGAGAGAGACGAAAGAAACGTGGGAAATCAAGAGAGAGGGAGAAAGGGGGGGCCAATAGAGGGAGGGAGAGGAGGATTGATGAGGGGCGATAATTTATTTTTTCGTTTGATTGCTTAAAAGTTAAGCAACTGAGGAAAATGTCACTATACTAGGATGGTGACCGCGGATAGATAAAGCAGCTGCGGACAAATCACTTGTCGGGATGGTAACCGCGGACGAGTACGACGCGTATCTAAAAAAAAGTGACACTTTTTCGACCAAAATACTTAAAAAATTCATATCTCCGCAACAATAGAGCTATCAAGTTCGTTAAACTAATCTCATTTACTCGGAAAAAATCGGCGCTTTCGATTGATATAGTCATCTTTTGAGAAAATATGTTTCCGTTTCTGAAATATTTCAAATTTTTGTTTTAAGGTTACGAAAAAGCGTGTACGGGGTCCGGTAAAGGATACACAGTACGTCCTACGGATAATTTTCGCTATTGTTTTCGATCTTTTCGCTATCTTTTTTTGTTTTTTTTGTAGATTTGTATTTTAATTTGACGAATGAAGATATAACTTAGCGAGACCTACCGCGTCTCCCCTGATATAAACTATCTTCAAACGTCATTATATTGATTGTCGCAAAACGATCTCTCACTAATTGGTTCTGTGTAGGAAGTCGGTTGCGAATCTCTCGATAACTGCCATTGTATATATGTAGTTAAATCAAGTGAGATGAATCTTTGACGTGAAGGCTTTCAGATGTTCAATTTCTCAAGCTTGCTATAAACGAAATTTGTGATCATACTCCCACAGTTCTTCAAATGATATGATATAAGATGCTTGAATGTAAACTGTTGAGAAGAACTGCAACTTCTTCTTGTATATCGATAAGAAGATTATCATTAATCTTCTTCTTTTTCTTCTTCTTTCTCTTTAAACAGGACACGATTCGGGAAAAGGAAAAATCCAATTCTGGGGGTCGAATTATGAATCTTTTTCCTAGCATAAACTAGTTAAAAGTGAAAAATGAAAACTGGTTTTCATTTTTCACTTTTCACTAGTTTTATTTGAAATGTGAAAAAAGTTTTAATGTGAATGTCGACCATTAAAATGGCTGCTGCGTGTGGATTTTAAACGAAGAAATAATGTGATGGAATGAAAAGAAATAATTTCGTATAATACGAAAATTTTTACGAACACTAAAATCCGTTTGATATTCCGGAGAAAAGATTTCAAGAGTATACAGGTATATTAGTAGATATATTCTTATAATATACTATTATATTTATTTCTTATACTAGATTCTATACTATGTTCTTATACTAGACGATGTTTCTTGTTTAAAATAGTAAAGAATAGTTTTTAAGTATAAATTTAACGTATAAGACGGGCAACAAGAGCCAAATCGCGGATGACAATGCGTTATCCTAACGAAACTAAATAATTTTTCGTTAGAATTAAATACCGGTGCACAAGGCACCAAATTTTTACTTGGACACGGCCAAGATTTTAAATATGAAATAATCTCATATTTTGAGATTTAATTTCAATACCCCTTTACACCCCCCTACGGAAAATAAATAAATGAATGCAAGAGAAAAATATAGATCCGAAAATCGCTGAATCGGGAATCGAACCCGAGACCTTTCGCTTGCCGGGCGACTGCTCTTCCAGCTGAGCTATTCAGATCCTTTCGATTCTATACTTTTCTCTGTTATATATATTAATGTTGGTAAACAAACGCATTTTTAAGCCAGCGTGTATCAAATATAAGAGTTTTAACAAGGCTCGTAATATAAATATAAATTTAACGTATAAGACGGGCGTAATAAGTTTTTAAGTTTTATATGTATATATTTAATTATAAAAATTTTTTTAAATTTATATTTATATAAATATAACAGATTTTACCAGCTTTATTGGGTATTAAATAATAAATAATCACTGCAAAATCCGCGCGTGGATTTTGCGGTATGCTATATAATAAGTAAGGAAATTAATTTCATTTTATGCACAATAAGACACGATATTATTTTTTGGTGAACAATTAAATAAATCATATTTATATACTTTATAAATTAATCTTTAAATTACTTAAATTACTTAATATTATACTTAAGAATATTTATTAATATTATTAATTTTACGGCAATAATTTGAAACTGATTTCACATATTTGATAGATTAATATACAGATATAATTTCTATCGTTGATATAAATGTGCGAAAAAAAATATGCTTGACAATTTTTTCCTCGAAATTCGAATCCATCATAATCGATTTAAAGACACAGACTGTGTTTAAAGACAGATTACCGCGCTTTTATCATATAAATAAATTTCAATTTTTTTAATATGCTTGAAACATTTTTTGTAACAATATTCCTCAATTAAATTAAATTAATTAAATTAATAAAATAAATATAACAATTAAATGAAACAATAAACTAACCTCAGGTTGCTCAGAGAAGAACAACCGAATAAGATATTTTAGACAGATATTTCATTTTATCATCTGAAGAAATGTGTATAAATATATCCTAAAAAAATCATAAAAATGAAAAGGTCAGGCCATGTTCAAAAGAAGGTACTCAAAAATTTAAACGATCTAATAATAAATTATCACGAAAAGTAACTGATATGTTATTCAAGGTGCCAGTTCAAAGTGAACATACGTAAAGTGTATATTATCTAAATTTAGTAATAATATATTACCATGAAAAGTAACTGTGATATTTTATTCAAGGTGCAAGTTCACATTGAATATACATACATATAAGTAAAACTGATTACAATTTGATTCTAGAAAATAAGTGCGATATGTTATTCTTAGTGCACAAAATATAATAGTCGTTTATAGAGATTTGATTTGAAATTCATACTAGCCCGTACAATGAAAAATAATTGCTCGTAATTCCAGAGTACCAATTTGTTAATGACTCAGAAAAATAACATGGCGGCCTGCTCTCAAAAAACTATGATGTTTCTCGATGTCCATTTAGAAATAATGTCGAAGCTCTTACAGAATAATTACTACAACATTTGAGATACGAAAAGTATTACATTAGAAGAAGATTAGATTAGAATAAGGATTCAACGTATTTTTAGTTCGATTCTTATCACATAACTTTGTATAAGTAACAATTTATGCAATACAGTTCAAAATAATTGAAATATATGGTGTATATGTACATATATAAAATATATAATTATATTATAGTATACATATATATTATATTTAATCATATATGTAAATGTTTGTATAATTGTAATAACTTTTAACGATACATTGCACATTTATTTCAATTGCAACAGAATGAATTTATATTCTTGTATGAATATTGAAAATAAAGAATGGGCCCCTCCATCGCCCATTCTCGTGAGAACGCAACCATATATTTTTCTTCGTCTCTCCGATTTTTACACGGCATACATATTTCTGTCTGATAATTTTTTTCTTGATGATACTTTTTGAAATGTCATGAAGCCTAGGTCAAATTAAAAACTTATTGAATTCGTTTTAATGCAGCGCTTACAGCAGCTTTATAAGCGCCAGAGCAACCGATATTTTATTTTGGCGCTTACGGCAACTTTTATACAGCACTAGAACAGTTGATGTTTTAATGTAGCGTTTACGGGAGCCTTTATACAGCGCCAGAGCAGCCGATGTTTCATTTCGGCGCTTACGACAGCCTTTATACAGCGCCATTATTTAATCTGTTCTAAGAACAATATGTATGTCCCTTGTGCTCCTTTGGGCCATTTTTTCTTGAACACTTCCATATCATTAGAGTAATACCATTCCGATTTTGTGTCAGCTCTCAACATACACGTGTAGTGACCACGATTCATTTCTTCACCTTCGTGAAATATAGCGCTTATTAGCTTGTACTTTTTTTATTAATCGTGATATTACTCGTCGGCACGGCGGTAATCCGATTGTTGATAATTTTTTTAGAAGCACCGTTTACAAAAGTATATAAATTGAGCTATATTACTACGACGGATAAAGTTGATTCGATTACGGTTTTCTTTTTCAACACGGTGCCCTTACATTCGTTACAATTGCCGTTTATCGTTTCCCATTTAGAAAATTCTACATTAATCAAACTTTGTAGAGTGACACCTTTTTTCCTTTTTAATGTCGAATGTATAGGTAATATTAACAAACTACTGCTTTCCAGCTTAGTTACATTGTAATTACATTTGACATTCGAGCAAACATGTTACGTGCTTTAATTCGAGTTCTAATACATCATTGATGTCGGAATACGTCGACATTAGAGCCGTAAAAAATTCCGAAACATCTTGTTGTGTTCGTTCTTCGAAGCGTTTTCCGACAGATCTTCTAACCGCTTGAATGTTGCAATATTTACGTTCACCATACGCGCAGATAGCATCAATCAATGCATTCGATGCTTTATTTTTCAGTATTGTTGCCTAATACGTACGCAATGAAACGCACATTGTAATATTACATTAGCGTAACACGAAACAGCATCGTTATTGCAAAGGCCATATATTTTCCACGTAACTATACTTTCTGGTTCCTCACAATCATAATTCTGCATATCATCAATGATATTAGGGATATCCCATCGACGATCGTACATTTTCACAACCTTTTTCTCGGACGGATTGATTTGTGGCAGTTCAGATTTGAATATAGATCTCAGTCGATTATATTCTACAATGGCTCTCGAGTTTGCTTTAACTGATGCTGGATTGAAAATTTATCAAATGTAGGCCTTCCAATTTACTTACTCGTGACAAACCTACATAAGGCTTGACCATCACTGATACAGTCGTTCCTAAATCCATCATTGCATTGTTACATGTAATTCCTTCGATTATAAATAATTCGACATTCTTTAATTTGTCTCTAAAAGTTTTCAAGACCATGTCTGACAATTGCGTATATTTTGGTGTAGATTTATGACTAACCGGTAGTTGAAACATTCTATGGATTGTCAAGCCATCGATATTGAATGCTGCGATACCCGTAGGAGCAGATATGGCAGTCGTTTTTTTCCAAATTTATTCTGATCCAATGTTTAAATCGTTTCAATTAGAAACTTTTCCCTGTACCACCACCCTCGCCACTTACGTACAGTCGCAGAATCTGATTCTTATCTTGTAAAACTTGGCATACTCCATCAAAGACTCTTTTCTGGTCTTTCGTTCATTGCGACAATCATTTGCAATAAATCAATCGGGTCGTCAATCTTACCAAAATCTTCCAGATCTTTCATCGCGTCGTCAGCTTCTATCGGATTACAATCCAGTTCATCGTCATCAGGATTTGTCTCTGTTTGCTGTTTTCAGATCATTTTCGCGCTTCTCGATTAATTCAGCAACGTTCTCAAAAGCTTTCTGTATTTCTTCGAGCCTTTCGTGATATTTCATTACCTTCGTTAAAACAGACTCTGAATTCTTAAAGGCATCCGTGTAAGTCTCGAATGTACCTTTGAGTTCACTCAAATCTTTCCATGGTTTGAACAGAAGAAGCAGCGAGTAAAAGTATTTTCCGGGCTCAGTTTTTATATTAAATCGATAATGGTTAATTAAATAACCCTTTTTTCGTTTTTTTTTTTAAATAAACCCGATGCCAGTTTTGTAACACTTGACTTCGTCATTATTTGGCATCTGTTTCGTAATTTCCCAGAATCTGGCAAAATCGTACAAATTCAATGATTACAATAATTCCTGAGGTCTATTTGGATAGTAATCATCGATGAGTGACGAACAGTAAAATATTCGTAGAATTTTCATCGAGAGCTTTAATTTCATTAAATGTTTTAACTTTCTATTTCTCACCTCATTAACATCGATCCATTTGACCATGGTATCATTATCCGATACCGTACAAGGGGATTCCCTAATAGTGTATCCGCAGCTTCTAAAGCACCGCATTCTGCTGTTATTTAATGAACGCATTGCAAATATTCCAACAGTTTCCGATGCCAAGGGACTTATTCGAATCTATCACTTCAAAAGTCTGTATTGCATTTTTCTCCCACTTTGTCGTGTATTTTGTTAAATATGAGGTTAAAAACTCTGATTTTTCTCCAATAAATTGTATGTCCATATTTCCCTCCCCGGCTATTTAATACCGGGTTATAACTTTATACCTTTCCACCTGCGAGAAGATCGTACATCTGCTCTTCGGCGTAAATTTTTTCTACCACATCGAGTAAATCGGCTCTAAAACGAAATTCTCAAAACTGGCCGAGGAAAATGGGACCGAAAACTTTCTGTATTTTAGTTTCCGTTTTTTTTTTCGTACGCATGCAATACGAGTTATGTTTTGATTCTGATCCCTTTTACCGTACGTAAAAACGTCCCAAACATTTTCACTGGAATTTCAAAACGTTACTTTTTCGAATAACGTAAAACCCTTCTTCATCCGGGCGATTTTCCTATTGGGGGAGCATTTTTTATCCAAATAAAATCAATCATGTGCTGATCCCTCTACTTGATATCCCATCGCCAGAAGTAAAAATAACCTTTTTCCTTTTTGGGAAATTATGGGACAAAACAAAAAATATCTTTGCTTTTGATTTTATGCACTGATCTAGATATTACAGGACGTGGCGACCTTTTTGCTGATGCCTAACTTCTCTTATCGGGTTCTGCCCCCCCCCCCCCCCCCCCCCCTTTTCGTAAATATTCACCCAAATGGGACCTTTTTCCATTCACTAGCCCAAAAGTAAAAAACCACTCGCTGGCCCAAATGCAAAGTCATGCATTTTACATTATTGGGGGTTTTGTCGCCAAATATCCGTATTTCTCATTTTTGCGAAATCTCTTAAATCGTTTCTAATTCGTAACCTTTCTTCTTTCAAGTTTTACCACAGTGGATCCTCCTCGTGGGTTATAACTATTATCGTATATAGTACTACTTTTTCAACTGCGTAGTTAGCATTATTGAGAAGGAAAAACAATACTTGCAGATTCAAACTAAATTCTCTTTTTCCCATATCAACGGGTTCAATAAATAATTTTCCGGCAATGCAAAATTTCTATCTTCTCGTTGTCCCCTTGACCCCCCCCCTCAGGATTTTAATTAGGGAAAACATGACATCCGATTTTATAACGTTATCCATTGGAAAACTTTATTTTTTATCATTTGATAAGACATGCAGATTCGTATCGATTCTTTTCGCGTGTTTGGGTAATATTGTAACTGATCGTTAATATCCCCAAATTTTTAGTGGTTGTGTGAGGAAAACTCTCCCTTTTTTTAAAAAGTTGATAAATTTTTATTTTTTTTTTTCCTGTACATTGTACCCCTTCAAAGCTGGGATTTCTCCCCAAACCCCCCTCATTTTTTTTCGTCCTTATCGCTTTTGTCAAACGCCCCCCCCGATTTGGTTCCTGGGAACTTATCATTTAATTTCAAACAGATGACGCCGGGAAAACGATTTTCGAGTAAATAGTTATTTTCTTTTAACCATTGTAAAGCCTTAAAACCCCTTTATTTAAAATTTTCACCAATTTTCCCCAAAACCCCTGTAGATTTCTTTTAATCTCGAACGAGAATTTTGGGACTCGTGATTCAAAAATTTAAAAGATCTTCCGGGGGAAAATATCTTAATCCAATGTTTCTTGTAAGGTAGGGCAAATGGAAAAGTTCTGCCTTTACTTTTTCGATCATTTTCTAGGGGGTATATGTTTTTTTGAAAATTTCCCATCAATTGCACTACTTGAAACTGCTAATTTCTTGATTAACATTTTTCGTATCATTGAATTTGACAAAACCTGTAGGTTTTACCGCAAGATTATTCAAAATCAAGAAAGGCAACACGCCTTTTTTGAAATTTTTCCCAAACAAAACTACAACGAATCAGTATTATTACTTTGTTTTTGTTCGTTTTTCTATCAATCTTTCCAAAAAGGTCCGTCTATTTTTTTCCCCGCTTTTCGGGCTTAGAAAAGTCCCCCTTCTCAAACATAATTTTTGCAAGAGGCAAAGGGGTACGTGGTTAAACAACAATCGCTTTTTTTATGACTTTAAATGCTTCGAATTTTGCGAAAATCTTTTCCTTGTCCCCAAACCAACATCTTACATGTTTTGGATAAATCTTGCTTTAATTTAAAATCCTTTGGGAAATTCAACTAATTTATATCCATATTGAAGAATTCAAAGCTGATAACAGTTGACCAAACTATTATATGGTCGATCAATTTGTAAACTTTCTTTTCTTCGAATATTTCACTCATCGAAAGGAAAATGATGTGATAAATGTTTATCGTGCAATGTATGACTGCAATATTTGATTTGTATATAGCATTCCGGAGGATTCCTATCGCTACTACTCGTACTTAAAACGGAACATTTTTTAGCTGCGCCATGACTTTAACATTCATTAATAAAAACATTATCTAAAAATAAATTAAAAATTAAAAACTTTAAATTAATCAATAAATTAGTGCGCATATAAGCTTAAACAATTATATAATTCTGAAAAATATATGTATGGGAAAAAATATAAAAATCGGAACTCCCTTCTTCCCACTTTCCTGTCCCTTCCCCCCGCCCACCCTCATCTATCTATTAACATACCCACCCCAAAGCTCCCTACACGTAACCACTCTTCGAAAGAGGGACATATATTCTTCCAAAGTTTGAAACCATTACCATAAAGGGGATTTACAAATGATAAGTATCATTCGATAAACCCTTCTACACGACCCACTACACTACCTCAACCAAAATGACACATCCCACCACTACTTCCCTAGTCCTCGCTCCTTCCCGTCACCCCATGATTCAGACCTCCCTCCCTCCCCTACCCGCCAAATCCCAGAATTACACAATACACTCCAAAAAGACTAGATTCTCAATTCAATCGCCGTACTTATCTTAAGAGCAAGAAGCGGGCTCTGATAAAATATTTTAGAGGGGGGATTTAGCTAACGTACCACGTAGGGGTAGTTTGAGAAGGGGGGGGGAATCTAGTTACAACATGAAAGGTTCGCGCACGATGGAATGGGCAGTTAATTTGGTATTGGCAAAGATAGACAGTGGGAATAATGTTAACAAACAAAAAATATCACCCAATTATCAAGTGGTGAGATATATGATGTGAGTGTGTAGGGCCGGAATGGACAGCCTTCACTCCTCCCCCCCTCCCCTTCCCCCGCACCACTTCCTCTTTCGCCCAACTCTACACTAACAAAAAAAAAAAGAAAAATCCTCCTGCCCATCAACGCTTAACTAACCGGGGTATCTCTGACGCAAGTATTACCTAAACTATCACAACACCTCGCACGGGACCGACTCTGACATCGCACCAAATGAACTCATTGGGCCATGTAGTTGCAAGGAGGAACAGACGCCATTGATGGTAAATACTGAGTCTATCCAGGCGGGGGGACTATGAGGTGAGATTAGATCGTGGTGTCATAATTCTCAGAATAGGGGTAGGTGAAGGGGCAGGGAAGGCAAGAAGTACGTAAGAGAACTATGGGGGGGGCTAAGGAATGCGGATGGGAAATAGGGTTAGTGGAAGGTCGTAAAGATGGCGGATAATTGATAATGAATAAGACGAGTAGAGGGGTTTACTGGGGTTGGGCAGACGATGAGGGGGGGGAAACGGCCGGACGCGAAGTATGATAGGGGTCTGTGGCTAGGGATGATAATACGATGCCAGGATGTTAGGTAGGAATAGCCATGAGAGGAGGAATGGAGGTGTGTAGGGGTCTGTTAGGATACGTAAGAGCTGAGACATCAGTGCATCAAAAAACGTATAATAGTAGATGAAGACGCGACAAGGAGGTGGTGTCCTCTTCTCCTTCCCTCAAAACGCCAACCCAACTAAACCTTCATCTCTCGTGAGGACTTACCAAATCCTCACGCAACAAATCGCTGCCAAGATAATCCCCCATTTTCACAGCCACAGTCCACAAAAATTCATACCTGGAACAGATGATTGAAGCACTCGATGAGAATACCCTCATCAAGGATAACTATCCGGGGCGGTAGACAAGGGAAAGACGGCCGAAAAGGAACACGGTGAGGGGGGAGAGAGGACTACGTGAAAATATACACGGGTCTATGTGGGTTGGCGGGGATAGTAATCAAGAAAGGCATTTAATGGAGCGGGGATCGAAGAATTCCATTATCAAGGATGTACAATAAAAAAGGGATGGGGGGTAATTGTACCACTAGAATTTACCATGTGGGTTTGGCGGGGGTAAAAAAGGGATTTGTGTGGGAAGTGTCGGCTGATGTCTTTTTTTCAAAGTACCACTTCCTTTCACACATTTTCCAAAAAGTTTTAGCAAATCTTTTCCATGGAAGTATCATTTTGGTATGTGGCATTTGTTCTCATCACAATGCCACATTTTTAACTTTTTACCATTGTTATCTATTAACGGCAAAACATTTATTACTCCGTGAGGAGAGGATTGTCTCATTATAAGTGGTTGCTCAAACTTTTTCCTTTGCTCGTAAGCAGTTTCATAAAAGTACGCTTCGGAAGACGAATATGTTTGGATAAGCCACAAAGAGCTCTAAGTTGATCGCTTTTTGGATATTTCAAAGTCTTACATTTATTGAATCGCAATAACGCAGCTTCAGCAACGTTTTTCAAATATGAAAACACTTTTCTTGCTGCATTGAGGTACGATTTTTTTGCTATTACACACCACTTAAATATCTGTTCGACTTCCAATCGAGCACATATTGTTGATTTATTAATTTTTCTCGACATTTGTTGAATATAAAACTCTGAATATTTTTGGAAACTTTTGCCAAGATCGAACGGTATTAAATTTTTCCTTCATTCTCTTGAACATTTTCCATCTTTGTACGATAGACTTCTCGCTACGTTTTGCATTGCACTTCTTGTTGTACAATTTTTTTGAGTCGGGATATTTTTGTCTGAATTTTTGTTGGCGGTCTCTTTCACGGGCAGCATTTTTTTAAATAATTTTTTCTTTTGATGTACCTTTTATTTTCTACATCTTTTTGGTATTTGCCCCGCTTTCTTTTACGTATTCCCTCAAAATCTTTTTTATATATATCACTCATTTTTTGACGCTTTGTTTCAGGATCCTTTTGGTACTGATCACGCACCATCTGAAGTTTTGTTTCAGGATCCTTATGGTACTGATCACGCACCATATGACGTTTTGTTTCAGGATCCTTATGGTACTGATCACGCACCATCTGACGTTTTGTTTCAGGATCCTTATGGTACTGATCACGCATTATCTGACGTTTTGTTTTAGGATCCTTATGGTACTGATCACGCATTATCTGATGTTTTGTTGCAGGATTCATAAAATATTTTTCTTTGTGAGAAAAAGCATCTTTTTCGATTCGTTTCGAACGCTGTTCCTCAGTTTCCTTACTACGTGCAAGTCTTTTTCTCAGTGCATCCCTCTCTCGTCTTTTCAATGTCTCCAACGGTAGTAGCGTTAATGGAGCAATTGAATCATAGAGGTACGGAAAATGAGTTTGTATAAGATTTAACGTTGTAGGATGCCGGGTTAACGTGATCAAATAATTGAACGCGTTTTGAAACGGTTTAAATTAGTTTATTCACTTTCTACAAGTTCGTCGCGTACCTAGACTTATGTTTCTCGGCGCTCGCTCTCTCGAGGACTGACTCGAGGGCCGCGCGAATTTCGGAGCTCGCGTAGGGCGGCAGCCGATCAGGGCCCTCGATTGGACCATCGGAAAATCAGGCGATGTACACACGCCAATTAGCGGCGAGTGTACACGTTGGTTTCACATGTTTCCTTGGCGTAAACACTAAGGAATTTTCATAAAAAACATTCTAGAAAATTCGATCGTCCTCGAGGATTCGATCCGAAGAACGAGTCTTCAACAGAGTTATTGTTTGTTTTTCAAACATTGCGGACAAATGTGATCTTAGCAACGATTGATTATACGTCACGATGCAAGGATTTACGCCAAACAGAATAGATGTAACAATCGCAATTGCCATAGGACCACAATTATAACCGTCACCTTGCGACTGAACTTTAGGAAAAACTATTGGATTGTTTTGACAATCATGAAAGGGAAATAATCTGTCCACAAAAATTCGAATTTCTCCATTCAAATTTTGTATATTTGCATTACAACTACCTTCATGAGAATCATATATAATAATAGATTTTGCATCGTAATGGCAAGCAACCCAATGTCTACCACCAAAATCACTGTGCAGTATTTGCAAATGCTTCTTCTTTGAATTATTCAGTGGAACAATCTGATCGGGAAATATTGTCAACCATACAGGTCGAGGTGCATAATCAGAATTGCTCTCGAGTAGCACATGGAAACTGTCTATCATCGTTTCCGTCAACCATTCTTTGGAAGCCAAAATATTCTTTTCCTTATTGCCATAATGGAACTTGTGACACTGATGATCCATTTTCAGTTGTTTGGGACAGTTTTAGTTATAGATATACGGCGTTTGGGGCAGCCTTCTAGTGATGCAAGTATCAAATAAGATTTTTCTAATTAGACGCCTAGGGCAGGCGAAAGGTCTGAGATATTGCAGACTAAAATGCTACAAAAGCGAATACTGTTAATTTAGATGTGTAATAGACCCAAAACAAAAATAAAAACCCTATAGATAAAACTTTATAACCCTAACATATTATGAATTGTTAAATAAATCGCAAAACATTATTGATACTATAATTATTTGGTGAATAACATTATTGATAATAATAAGAGAAATAATAGAAAATGGTATTGTGATTGTGATTGAAACAAACATTCTTTCTAAACAGAGTTTGATTATAGTATAAATTTCTTGATTTAAAATGTGCTATATTTAAATCATTTAATTATTTTTTTCGTTCAAGTACATTTAACAGCAAAAACTGCATATACGTAGGTATGTATTTAACTCTACTGCCATTACTTGAAACAAATACATTATTCGATATTAACAAATTAGAACTCTGGAATTACGAGTAATTATTTTTCATTGTACAGACTAGGTTTAAATTTTTGAGGACCTTCTTTTGAACATGTCTTGACCTTTTCATTTTTATGATTTTTTGGAAATAGGGTAAGAGAGGACGAATGAGGGTAAGAGAAGACGAGATAAGCGAAAGAGGGTGAAAGAGGACGAAAGAGGGTGAAAGAGGACGAAAGAGGGTGAAAGAGGGTGAAAGAGGACAACAGAGGGTGAGAGAGAACGAAAAAACTGAAAAAATAGGACGAAAGAGGATGAGTTAGGGCAAAAGAGGGGTGTGAGTTGGGGTGGGGGCGGGGGGACGGGATGTGGGAGAGAAAGGGGTGGGTGGAAGTTGAGGGAGGTGTGAGTGAAAGGTAAGAAGAAATTTATATATATATTATATATTATATATATATATATATATATATTAATATAAATTTAAAGATATAAGACAGGCAGTAAGAGCCAACTCGCGGATGACAGTGCGTTATCCTAACGAAACTAAATTTTTCGTTAGGATTAAGTATCTGTGCACAAGGCACCAAATTTTACTTGGTCACGGCCAAGATTTAAAATATGAAATAATCTCATATTTGAGATTTAATTTCAAACCCTTTCACCCCCCTACGGAAATAAGTAAATGCAAGAGAAAAATATAGATCCGAAAGTCGCTGAATCGGGAATCGAACCCGAGACCTTTCGCTTGCCGGGCGACTGCTCTTCCAACTGAGCTATTCAGATCCTTTCGATTCTATACTTTTTTCTGCTATATGTAATAATGTTGATAAACAAACGCGTTTAAGCCCGCGTGTATAAACTAAGAGTTTTAACAAGGCTCTGTAATATAAATATAAATTTAAAGATATAAGACAGGCAGTAAGAGCCAACTCGCGGATGACAGTGCGTTATCCTAACGAAACTAAATTTTTCGTTAGAATTAAGTATCTGTGCACAAGGCACCAAATTTTACTTGGTCACGGCCAAGATTTAAAATATGAAATAATCTCATATTTGAGATTTAATTTCAAACCCTTTCACCCCCCCTACGGAAATAAGTAAATGCAAGAGAAAAATATAGATCCGAAAGTTGCTGAATCGGGAATCGAACCCGAGACCTTTCGCTTGCCGGGCGACTGCTCTTCCAACTGAGCTATTCAGATCCTTTCGATTCTATACTTTTCTCTGCTATATGTAATAATGTTGATAAACAAACGCGTTTAAGCCCGCGTGTATAAACTAAGAGTTTAACAAGGCTCTGTAATATAAATATAAATTTAAAGATATAAGACAGGCAGTAAGAGCCAACTCGCGGATGACAGTGCTGTTATCCTAACGAAACTAAATTTTTCGTTAGGATTAAGTATCTGTGCACAAGTATCTGTCATCCGCGACTTCTGTTTCCGGTTGCGTGTGAGAAGGTTGAGGTGCTGTCAGTGTGTGTATTTGAGTGGAATATTAGAGGTGTGAGAAGAGAAAGGGGGAGAGAGAGTGAGAGAGTGAGAAGCTGGAGGTGGCGAATGCAAGGGGAGTGCAGGCAGGTGGGGTGAGAAGGGAATAGAGCGGTGAGAAGGAAGAGAAGTGATGCAGGTAGAGTGAGTTGGCAGTTTGGAAGATAGATCAGGGGCACGAGGGGAGAGGAAGGTACTAGGAAAGAGGAGTGCAGGTGTAAAAGGAGAGGAGAGATAGGGGATAGGTGTAGGTGCGGGGAAAGTCTCTAGTGACAGAGGAACCAGTCGAGGATATAGGGAAAGTCACTAGCAGAGGAGAAAGTAACTGAAATAGGGTATAGGGAAAGTCACTAGGCATAGAGCAAAGGAAATATAGATGGAAAGAAAAGAAATAGAGGAGATAGAAAGATTAAAGAAGACGGAGAAATGGGAGAGAAGAGGGAGCACAGGGACGGCAGAGGAGGTTTTGAAAAGGAAAAGGGAGGAATTAGAGGAAGTAGGATTGAGAAAGGAGAGAGAGGAAAAAGGGGATTTGGAGTGGGCGTTCAGGAGAAGTAAAAAGGTGATAAGGTCGCCAGAGGTTAAACGGAGGGAGGAGGCAGGAGGGATAGGGGAGATATTGAAAGAGATGGGGAGGGAATGGAAGGAGATAATTCAGGAGATGAGAGAGATAAGAAGAGAAATTAGAGAAAAGATTAAGGAGGGAGTAAGAGGGCAGGAGGAATTAAGGGAGGAGGTAAGGGGGCTAAAAAAGGAAATGGAGGAAAGGGAGAAAAGGTGGGAGAGGGAAAGGGAGGAATTTATGGAAAGGATTAAGGAGATGGGGAAGAAAATGGAAGAATTAGAGATAGGAAAAAAGAGGGAGAGAGAGAAAGGGGAGAAGGGAAAGGAGATTGAGGAGATGGAAGATAGGATTAAGAGGATGGAATGGAAATGGGAGAGAAAGGAAAGAGAAGAAAAGAGAATGTGATAATAAAAGGAATTAAGGGAGGAGAAGGGGGGGGGGTGAAAGGAGAGGTGGAGAAATTATTGAAAGAGATAGGGGTAGGGGGCAGGTAGAGGAAGTGAGAAGAATAGGGGAAGGGAGAAGTGACGGGACAAGTATAGCATTAGTAAGGGTGGGAGAGATGGAGGTTAAAAGGGAGATAAAGGAAAAGAAAAGGAGGTTGAGAGGAAGGGAGGAGAGGATTGAAGAGGATCTAACGTGGAAAGAAAGAAGGATGATGTGGAGATTAGGAGAGTTGGCGAGAGGGGAGGAAAGAGAGGGAAGGAGGGCATGGGTAAGGTATGGGAGAATTTGGATGAGAGGTAAATGGTGGAGATGGGACGAGGTGAAAGAGGAACTAAAGGAGGAAAGAGCAGGGGATGAGAGGAGGGAAAGAGAGGAGAGAGGAGGGAATAGAAGGAAAGGGGATGGAAATAATACAGAGGACGGGAAAGGAGGGGAGGGAAAGAGTGGGGAAGGAAGGGTGAAAAAGAGAAAGAGAGAGAGGAGGGGAGTGGGAGGTAAAGGGCAAGGAAGAGGAGGGGAAGAAGGAAAGGAGGAAGGAGAAGGGGAGGAAGGATGGAAGGTGGCATTCTGGAATGTGGCGGGATTAAGAAATGAGGACGCGGACTTCTGGGAAGCGGTAGGAGAATGGGATGTAATGTTTTTTCTAGAGACATGGGTAGATGAAAAAGGGTGGGAAAGGATAAAAGGGAGGATGCCGGGAGGATATAAATGGGAGGTGCAATATGCGAGGAGGAAGAGTAAAAAAGGAAGGGCTATGGGTGGAATTATAGTGGGGGTGAGAAAAGGGGTAGGAATAGAAGGAAAGTGTAAGGCGTATAAAGAGGGAATGGTGGAGGTAGTGATAGGAAAAGGAGGGGAGAGATGGAGGTTGGTGGGAGTGTACATAAATGGGGAGATGGAGAAGAAGCTAGGGGAGATGAATGAGTGGATAGAGGAAGAGGGAGACAGAGTAAGAACGATAATAGGGGGGGATTTTAATGCAAGAACGGGAAATTTAGGAGGAAGAGTGGAGATAGGAGAGGAGGAAGGAGGGGAAGGGAAGGGAAGAAAATCAAGAGATACAAAAGTAAATGGGAAAGGGAGAAGGTTGGTAAAGAAGTTGGAGGAAAAGGGGTGGGCGATAATGAATGGAGGAATAGCAGGGGATGAGGGAAGGGGGGTGGACGTATATGGGGCCGAATGGGAAATCGGTAATAGATTACATAATAGGTAATGAGGAGGTAAGAGAGGAAATCAGGAAGTTAGAGATAGGTGAAAGGGTGGACTCGGATCACATGCCGTTAATAGTGTGGTTCGAAGGGAAAGGAGGAGGAGGGGAAAGAAAAGGAAAAAAGAGGAGGAGATGGAACTGGACGGAAGAGGGGAAGGAGGAATTTAGGGAGAAGATAAAGAAATTTAGCTGTATAAGAGGAGGCAAAAGTGTTGTGTGAGAAGATTTAGAAATTATATAACTTATATAATTTATAAACTTTATTATGACAATATTCGATCTAATAATTATGACGAGACAAAAGGAAAGGAAAGGAGGAGGAGAAGGCATTGGAAGACAATTGAGAAGAGGAAGAGGGCAGGATATATAGAATGAAGTTGAATGTCCAGAGGAAGGGAGGACGAAGAGATTGAACTGTATGATGTGGGGTAAAGAGTTAGTTAATTGTAAAATCACACATTGCCACAGGGCAAAGGAAAAGCTAGAGCTATGTAAAAGGTTCGCTCTTTGAAAAAACGCCTTGCAATTCCCAAGGGACAGCAACAAACGTATCTATCTAATTATGACGAGATGTCAATCAATCTATTAATACAACTTGACATAAAGCATTTGTATAAACCATTTACATATAACTCAAATGAATCATTTATAAATAACGAGAGGGGATACATCTTGTTTGTCCTGTTACTACAATTGATAAGAAAACGATGAGAAGTATATACTTTTTTCTTCTTTTTCTTTCTTTTTTCCTTCACATATGGAAAATGGAAAAGCAAATTGTATTTTATTATTTATTGCGATAAAACTACTAGTAAATGGAATGAATAGCGCTAATATTCAACAGTTACTATTGCCGATATCGCATTATAATCAAGAAGATCGATCACTTTAGGAATAATCTTGACATCTATCACTAGATTTAGACAAAGTCGCCGATGTTATGAACGTGCCAGCGTCGTTCTGACGGCGCGGCATTCTAGCGGAAACATCGGTGTGTACTAATGATAAATTATCTGCAAGAGAACGCCATCAAAAGCTACTATTTAGTAAATCAGTTTAATATTGTACAAATCAAAATTGTATATATATATATATATATACAAAATGGAAATTCGTCGAATTTTTATTTTGTACATAAAATTAATTCTTTATTATTAGTATGTATATAATTTTAATTCGCCGAATTTCTATTGTGTAAATAATTTCAATTTGTTGCATTTTTATTATGTATAAATTAACTGAATTTCTATATATACATAATTTTAATTCACCGAATTTCTATTTCTCTTTCTAACTTGTAACGGCGTAGCCGTTACTAACGCCTCGCGGGCCGATCACCCGCCCGCCACTTGAGGCTATGGCGCCTAAGGCGCCCCTAAGCATAAAATCATAACTGATACACGGGTCACCCTACCCAGGGGCGCCCCACTACAACCCCCAGAGGCGCCCCACTACGACGCCGGCGTTACCCCCACCACAGCCTCGATGTAGAGTGGGGGAACCGCCGGCAGGGTATATAAGCCGGCTCGACGGATGAGCCGGCACCAGTCCTGTTCCGGACCTCCTAGCCAGGCAACGGGCTTCTCGTTGTTACGCCGGGTTTCTCGGTTTCTGGCCTCCTACCTTTAGTATCGGGCAACGGGTTTCTCGTTGTTACGCCGGGTTTCCCGGTTTCCGGTCTCTTCCTGCTATACACCGGAATGACGGGTTTCTCGTCATTACGCCGGGTTTCCCGGTTTCCGGTCTCTTCCTGCTACACGCCGGGCAACGGGTTTCTCGTTGTTACGCCGGGTTTCCCGGTTTCCGGTCTCTTCCTACTACACGCCGGGCAACGGGTTTCTCGTTGTTACGCCGGGTTTCCCGGTTTCCGGTCTCTTCCTGCTATACGCCGGGTGACGGGTTTCTCGTCATTACGCCGGGTTTCCCGGTTTCCGGTTCTTCCTGCTACACGCCGGGCAACGGGTTTCTCGTTGTTACGCCGGGTTTCCCGGTTTCCGGTCTCTTCCTGCTATACGCCGGGTGACGGGTTTCTCGTCATTACGCCGGGTTTCCCGGTTTCCGGTTCTTCCTGCTACACGCCGGGCAACGGGTTTCTCGTTGTTACGCCGGGTTTCCCGGTTTCCGGTTCTTCCTGCTACACGCCGGGCAACGGGTTTCTCGTTGTTACGCCGGGTTTCCCGGTTTCCGGTCTCTTCCTGCTACACGCCGGGCAACGGGTTTCTCGTTGTTACGCCGGGTTTCCCGGTTTCCGGTTTCTTCCTGCCATAGGCTATACGCCTCCGTACACCGTATCTCTAAGTTATACCGGGTAATTTGTAAATCTTTTCCGGACACCGCTACAGGCTATACGCCTCCGTATTTTGTTTATACCGAGTAGTCAATAAGTTTCTCTATTTAGGGCTTTATGCCAACAAACATTTCGTTTATACCGAGTAGTCAATAAGTTTCTCTATTTAGGCTTTATGCCAACAATCATTTTGTTTACTTGTTTCTTTTTGAATAAACCAAAGTATTGTTAATAAGGAATAAGCGAGTCTGAGTCTCCCCCTTCCTCCCGAATCCTGGAACCGGCGAGCCGATCCGCGGCGTCGGGAAAGGTGAACCGTCACAAACTGACAAGAAACTGAAGTCGAAACCACTCAATCACAAAATTAATAAACAATTATTTATCAGATTTTAACTATTATATACACCAAATTCTTTAATATACGTTATTATCACTACACTAACCCCTCGATACATACAACTGTCAAAATATGCAATGACAGCCGCTCACGAAGTAAACGCTGTAACAGAACCAATTGGCATCGCAGAAAAGAGCAACAATACTTCGAGATTGTCGAGATAAACCGATACATTCGAGAATCGACTTAATATGCCTTTTTTAAAGAAAAGATTGATTAGTAGAAGTTTTGGGCTTGTTTAATAGTTATCATCCTCGGTTACATTTTACATACAAAATTGAATCGAATTGTACGTTGAATTTCCTAAATGTTTCGGTTCACAGAGAGTACAATTTATTATACACTAATTGGTACCGTAAGTCGACATATTCTGGACGGTATATCAACTATTTTTCTGGCTATCTTTTCAATTATAAAATAAACACAATAATTAATTTGGTGAACTATGCGGTGTTATTATCTGATAATCGGTTTCAAAATACTAATAATATAGTGAAAAGCATTTTAATAAGTGTTTCTCGAAAGACATGATTGAAAGGGTTGTTACAAAATGGATCAGGCAACTTACATCCGGTTTGACTAATGATAATGTTAATAATCACGTTACTTATGTAAATAAACATAGAAATTATATCACGATTTCTTTTTATAAAAATATTACAATATTTATAAAAATCTCTCCTCAAAGGTAAAAGTCGACCAAACTGGCAATCATTTATTATAAATAATTAGTTAAAATACAACGTTTCGACTGTCATTGCAGCCCTTTTCAAGTAAATCTATAAAAAGTTACATAAAAATAATTATAATTTTAATACATTTTATCGCAACAAATAATTATACATTCATATACAAAAATATGCTACATACCAAACGTAAATGCATAATAAATTAATACAATAAATCAAATTCACTGCATACCACCAACAATATTCACCATTGTTTTAATGAACAATGTAGAACTGACAAAAGTAAGCAAGAAATAAATAGATGTTAACAGTTAGCAAGAATCTTAGTCACTACGCTGCAACGTCTTTTCCTGTGCCGAAACGCCAAGTTTGGACAGGGGAGCGTTCAATTTAAATATTTTACTAATTTGAATCTTAATACGGTAAAACTCGGTAAGGAAAGAATTACTTATTCGTACTTAGGTACATTCGGTACTCACGGTACAGTTGGACGCCAGGCGCATGTGAACGCGCCACGATACTAATGTGAACGGTACTTAATGTTACTTCTCCGAATTTCATCCAGAGAAGTGATGGGTCTATGGGTGAGAGAGAGGTATAGAGAGACATACACGTGGTGTTAGAATTTGACATATATGTATATTTGACACTTAAGATTAACAATGGTACATATGATTAGTATTATTAGACAATCTAGATATAGGATAACATAAATATATAAATCAGCGGTATGAACCAAAGTATAATAGTAATATCGGCGACGATGACCGGAATGACAGAATTACGAGATTAACATTTTATCGATAATAACCACTTTTACATACTTTACTAAATTTTCGAGAATATGCTATTAACGGAAATTATGCGAAACAACAAAACAAGATCGGTAGCTGATATACTTTGACACTTATTTTCGCGTACCCTCGGTACGTATAGAGGTCAAAATTATAAACTCGAGACACGGCGCGGTATCCAAAAAAAGGTGACAAATAGACAACGGCAATTTCGCGCCTCTCTCGCTCGACTCTCTCGCCGAGTCGAAAAATGAAACATTTAACAAACTCGCGGAGAACGGCTGCACGCAAATTCCGACAATCTACTGAGGTCACAGATATAATCATACGTGACTCTGAATACAGCGATAAATTATACGGTACGATAATCGTTCGCGAAAACGATTGACTGTCGGCGGCACGTTTCGGAGAGGGCTCGGTTCGCGATCTCGAAGTCGGCCGGCCCTGCGGTACGGTACTTATAGCGTTTTCGATTGGGAAAAAGTTAGTGCGCACCAGTGCGCACTCAGTTCACACGAACACTGGACAAGTTCCATGGGTTGCACTGAATAGTGCAGGTGAAAAAGAACACGCCGAAATTTTCAGTGCCACTTGAGTTGACTAGATTCCGGGAAGAACGAAAAAGTAACCTCGACATCTTGTGTTCAGTTAAGTAATGATTTTTATTATATGTAATTAAATATAGAAGATGATCAAGAATATCACGTATGACAAATATAAAAATTATTATTATTCAGTATAAAAATGCTATTACATTAAGTACATTAATTATATTTTAAAAAAGGGTATAGGTTCGATGTTTATATAAAAAGATATAACACGGTGTCATTATCCATTTTTTTCACACATTCTACATAATTTACAGTTTTTGAAATTATTCTTCTAGTTCGAAGAGTTGTAATTATTTCTTCTTGCTCGCTTGAACTAGAAGAAGATTCCAAAAATGTCTCCAAAATATTAAAGAGAGCCAAATCCGAATTGCTCATTATGTCGAATTTTCATTCAAAAGAATGCCCTACTGCTTGCATGCATCCAGTGCACTGAACTGGCACCGTCAAAATATCTCGTGCCACTTAGTACGCACTGAGTGCGCACTATGCGAGTGTTGTGCGTTCAAACGAACACGCAACACTAGCCAAGTGCGCATTGGCACTACCAATCGAACACGCGCCTGACATTCAGTGCAGCCAGTGCACCCCAATCGAAAACGCTATTAGAATGAGAGAGACCGCTCTCTCCTACACAAACGATACGATATCGAGAGACGCGGTACTCACGGTAATTACTCTAGGACTCCAACACACACGGTACCGACCCACATCTAGCTACGACTACCCGAGAGGCGGCTTACAATTTTTGGCGAAGAGTCTTCCCTTGGTTGAGTTCTTGGGTCTCCGGAGGCACCCTCTCTGTCGTGTAGCACACCGAACAGTGGAGAGCCGGGCCTCGCGCGCCTCGATACCCTACGTGCCGCGCCGATCTCTCGCGCATTCCCTCAATGATAGGGTCGATGGCGGGGCCCTACAGTCTTCCCCGCCTCCCCCTCTAGCGGGGTAATTCTCTCGCCGATATCTTCCTGCGCTCGAGAGAATTTTTCTCCGGGTTTGTTCCTGCGGCTTTTCTCCTGGGGGAACAAGCGGTAGGCTGGCCGGGCCCTCCGTCGTTTTTCTCCAGGAGCGGTCCAAATGTAGGCGCGACTCGGAGTCCTCTCGGTATCCTAGAATATCCGTACGGCATCAACATTGCGCGAGAGATAATAAATTAAATTCGGCTACTGGATACTTAACTGCGCGCGGTCCCGTGCTCTCTCTCTCTCACTCTCGATCCATCCTTCTCTCTCGGCTGTGGCATTCCGGCCTCCTCCGCCTCTCGCTCTCTCTTGCTTTACAACTTCTCCTGCCGCTCTCTCGGGCCGTCGTTGTCGCTCTCCCTCCGAATCGTGTTGCACGCGCATCGACGGGCCGACGCTGCGTGCAATTGCGATTCTCGCAAAGATACGGTAATAAAAACGAAACAACGCAAACGGATCG
Organism: Nylanderia fulva; assembly: GCF_048542155.1. Lineage (NCBI taxonomy): Eukaryota > Metazoa > Arthropoda > Insecta > Hymenoptera > Formicidae > Nylanderia > Nylanderia fulva. Next base: position 23,060 of record NW_028191096.1, read on the forward strand.
CACCCTCCCCGAAATGAGGGGCGCTCCAGATCCCCGCGTCCTACCCGATCGGGCTTTTCGCCCTTGTGACGGCGCTCTCAAAAGCGTCACGTTACAACGCATTAAGAAAATCGAGACATAACTAATGTGTCTTTCGCAATCTAAAACCTTATAACAAAGTCAAATAAATAAATAAATAGGTAAAAATAAAAATAATTTAAATAGCGTCAAGAACATGATCATAAATCCCACTAAAATTCTCCGTATCTTTCTGTAAATTAATGCTTTTACGTTGTTTTTTTATATAAAACATTTCTGTAATTTCTGTTTTCTTGTTTGTTATAATTATTTTTATGTAACTTTTTATAGATTTATTTGAACAGAGCTGCAATGACAGTCGAAACGTTGTATTTTAACTAATTATTTATAATAAATGATTGCCAGTTTGGTTGACTTTTACCTTTGAGGAGAGATTTTTATTAATTATTATTGGCGAACCTTAAGGATTATTATCTGATTACGATATTTGTCAAATTTTAAAAAATAAAAATTTCAAAGTCTTACATATGTATATACTGTCCCTAAAAAGTTAGATAACATAAGAAAAGGGAAAAACAAATTAATAGACAAAAAACAGACAGAATGTGTATATTGTATAAATTGTAATGATTGTCAGATGAGATACATTGGACAAACTAAGAGACATTTGAATACGAGAGTCGGGAAACAAAGACGCAACATAAATGATCCTTTGGCAAGAAATTTTTCAGTCATTATCGAACATCGCTTAGAATTTAATCACAACTTTGATTGGGATAACTCAGTAATCTTACATAAGGAAAGAAACTTGCGAAAGAGAGTGGCGTCTGAAATGTTTTATATTAAAAAATTCGACAATACAATTAATGCGCAAAATGATAGCGAAAATTTAAGATTTAAATTTTACGGAAGTCCATCGACATCAACGCGCTTAATAAGTAGTAAGTTACTCCGAGACAATTATTATCACTTTTGTTCGCGAACGCGCTGCGTGAGAGGAATCGAACGACACCAAAAAAAGGATGAGTCACTTTTAGTATAAAGAAACTTTTAATATACGAATCTTTACGGAAATATAATGTACAATACTTAACAATTAAACGCACAAAAAATTAACACAAAATCTAATCAGTTTCAGCGGACAATTCGAAATCAAAAGAAAAGGCGGTGGTCGTCGATTTAATGTTCTGCGGTTTTTTCGAAGCGGTTTACTCTTATGCGTACACGGCGGAAAGCGATAAGACCGCAAACCGGGTGTGAGCTCCTCTTTTATCATTTTCGGAGAGGAGCCCACCCTCGCGTGAAGCGCCAATAATTTTGCGTGATTTTAAAGTGGCGCATGCTCAATAGCATAAAATTATTCGACGGAACGGTTGCGACACCGTTACTTGTTTGTGTATTTGAGCGTTTTTTTATATGACAGCTGTCAATTTACGACTCTTTTTTATTCCATTACAAACAAATGTGACTTTATTATTGCCGATCGAAGATTCTAGAATTTAACAATAACTATTTTCGAGATCGAACCTTGTCTCGACTGAAAACGTATAATATATGAAAATCCTAATTACATTTTACTGCCGAAATAATTTAACTGGCGATAAGAATTATTTTGCATCTCAAACATCCCGCCCGCCTTGTCGCAACGTGACAAATGGTTGATGATGATTTCGGCGCGGATCACATTCCGATGGTGATTGATGGTGGGGCGGGCTCGCGTCGGCGCGGCGAAATTCACGTGATGATCGCGTGTTGCGAATCAATCAGCTGAGTCGACGAAAACACGTGGTGATCGCGTGATGTGAATCGATCAGCTGGAACGGCGAAAACATGTGGCAGATGTGAACGGCGAGTGTGAGATGCAGTGAGCGGTGAAAATGAGACAAGTTTTAGTGCGGTGGTGAGCGAAACAAGTGATGTGTGACAATTGATATGGTGCATGATGTGATGATTGTGTAGTGAGTGATGCTATGTGTCAATGTGCGGTGTAGGCGCGTCGTTCACGCCCGGAAGAAACACGAGCTTGACGAGTGGGCGCACGAGCTCGGACGTGGCCGTTCGGATGGTCACGACGCGTGTAATTCCGTCGTCTCCGGGGTGCAAACGCAATATGCGAGCGAGAGGCCATCGGCTCGGAGGGGTGATCTCGGAGCGCACGAGACAGAGATCGCCGACGTGGGGTGCAGGTGCATCCTTGAGCCACTTGGTGCGTGGGGCGAGTCCGTGCACGTATTCGGATGACCATCGCTGCCAGAAGTGATCCCTCATCCGCTGCAGGTGACGCCAACGTGACAAGGTGGACACCGTCTGCTCTGTCAATGACGGTTCCGGCAAAGCGAGGAGCGGTGCCCCAACGAGGAAGTGACCGGGGGTCAGCGCCGAGACGTCCTCTGGATCATCTGAGAGTGCCTGTAACGGACGTGAATTCAGACAAGCTTCGATCTGGGCGAGGAGTGTGCTCAACTCCTCGAACGTGAGGGTGGTCTCGCCGATCACCCGACGGAGGTGAAACTTGGTCGACTTTACGGCGGCCTCCCACAAACCACCAAAGTGCGGGGCCGCTGGCGGGTTGAAGTGCCAGCGGATTCCTTGAGCGGTGGCGGCAAGGATGACACTTTGACCTTCGGCTGTCGCTGCGTTAAAGAGACCTCGCAGCGTCCGATCTGCCCCGATGAAAGTCGTGCCGCAGTCGCTGTAAATCTCAGCGCACAAACCCCGGCGGGAGATGAAGCGGCGCAGCGCGGCGATGAAGGCCTCCGAGGTGTAGTCCGAGACAACTTCTAAGTGAATGGCCTTCGACCAGAAGCAGACGAAGACGGCGATGTATCCCTTGTGCGCACGGTGTCCACGCCCCTTGCTGGTCCGGAGGAGGATTGGTCCCGCGTAGTCCAAACCGGTGCTGAGGAACGGTCGAGTTGGCGTTACTCGGTCCCGAGGAAGGTTACCCATCGGAGGCTGTGGTGTTGCGGCGCGCCATTGAGTGCAGGTCACGCATCGGTGTAGCTGCTGTTTGACGGTGGTCCTTCCTCGGGGCACCCAGAAACGCAGGCGGAGCAAGCCGAGAGTCAGTTGCACACCTCCGTGCAGTGTCCGTCGGTGGCAGGAATCAATCACCAGCCGAGTCAACCATGATGCCGCCGGGATGATCATTGGATGTCTTTCGTCGAGTGGTAGCTGAGCATGCTTGAGACGTCCTCCGACGCGCAGCACGCCTTGATCATCGAGGACCGGACTCAACCTTGCTAGGTGGCTTCGCGGTGGACTAGTGCGTCCAGCAGAGGCCGCAGCTACGTCCGTAGGAAAGTGGAGCGCCTGCACCACTCGCAGCCATCGAAATAAGGCGACGTCCAGCTCGTCCGGATGCAAAGTGCGGCCAAGTATGACGTCGCGTCTCGCCGGATTGAGCCATCGCCGACACCATTCAGTAACTCGCAGCAGCCTTTGTAGCGTCGGGAACCGGAGGAGGAGGTCAGGTTCGGCCGTGATCGGTGCCTTGACCACCAAACTGGTGGCTCGCTGCTCCGGGAGGTCATCCTCTGCGGCTTCGATGACGGAACAAGGCCATGCAGTCTCGTCTCCTGACAGCCAGGTAGGTCCTGTCCACCACAGTTTATGCTTAATGAGTTCGTCAGGAGTAACACCGCGTGATGCACAATCTGCAGGATTCTCTCGTCCAGCGATGTGTCTCCATTGAGCGTCTGGCAGCAGGGTCTGGATCTGAGACACTCGATTGGCGACAAAGGTTTTCCAGCGGGTGCTGTGTCCTTGAATCCAGTGGAACGTGACCTTTGAATCTGACCACAGATGCACTGGCGTCGTTGTCAAACCGAGAGTAGAGCGCACGTGGAGCATGAGCGTGGTAAGTAGAGCTGCTGCACAGAGTTCCAAGCGAGGTAACGACACCTGCTTGACAGGTGCGACCTTGGATTTTGCCATCAACAGGTTGATTGATGTTTTCTCTGTTGCAGCGTTGCGGATGTACACCACGGCGGCGTACCCTCGCTCTGATGCGTCGGCAAACCCATGGAGCTGCAGTTGTGAATGGTCGGTCCCAGTGTTGAGCCAGCGAGTTATGCGGATGTCATCTAGAAGAGGAAGCTGATTCAACAACTGCCTCCAGCGGTGTGCGTCCTGATCAGGCAGCGGGGAGTCCCAGTCCAGCCGTTGAAGCCACGTCGTCTGAATCAGAATTTTGGCTCTGATGACGACAGGTGCGAGCCACCCCATCGGGTCAAAGAGTCGAGCCGTCTCGGCCAAAACTCGTCGCTTCGTGAAGTCGGTGATTGCACGCGGACGTATGGTGAAGGAGAACCAGTCACCTTGCGGATGCCATCGGAGGCCCAAGGTAGCGTGACTCTCTCCCTCCCATGAGTGCGGTTTGCGTTGATGCCGATGTTCCGGTGGAACTCCGGTGAGCACCTGCTGATCGTTGGCAGCCCACTTCCTCAAAGGAAATCCGCCCGCCATGCAAAGACTCCGTAGTTCCTGCTGAAGGTCGATAGCGTCCTCCAAGCTATCAGCGCCGGTGACCACGTCGTCGACGTAGCAGTCGTGTCGCAGTGCCTTGACTCCGCGTGGATATCGTGCCTCTTCGTCTGCTGCGAGTTGATGAAGAGTCCTGATGGCGAGAAAGGGTGCACACGCTAGCCCGTAGGTCACGGTCCTCAGCTCGTACTCGTGGACGTCATCAGAGCTGGTGTGGCGCCACAAGATGGTTTACAGGCGACGATCCTCCGGATGTACAAGAATTTGTCGGTACATCTTCTCGATATCCGTGACGAGAACGTACCGATGCCAACGCCAACGAAGTAGGACATCAGCGAGTGTTGGCAAGAGATTGGCTCCAGTGAGGAGGTGTGCGTTCAGCGACTCTCCGGACCGTGTGCGCTGGGAGCCGTTGAACACGACCCTGAGCTTCGTGGTCGTGCTTGACTCCTTGAGGACCCCGTGATGCGGTAAGTAGCACCTAGGGCTGCAGGTTGTTGAAGTTGTGCTGACCTCCATATGTTGCAGGTTCTCGTATTCCTCCATGAAATCTCGATAGAGGTCACCGAAGCGAGGATCTCGTGCTCCCTTCCGCTCCATGGCTTCCAGGAGGCGCTCTGCGGGTCGACGAGTCTCGCTGAGCGATGTCGGCGGCGGTGAAGTACATGGCAGCCTCACCATGTACCTGCCACTGGACGTGCGAGTGACCGTGCGCACGTAGAAGTCTTCGCACCTGGCTTCGTCGGCGGTGAGCGGTGTCCCAGCTACTGGCTCGCGTTCCTGCTCCCAGAAGCGTCGAACCATGTTAGCGAGGTCGTGGTCTGTGGTGCACTGGAACGTGCGGCGATGGCCTTCGGGTGCTGCGGCGTCGTAGCCTCCGGACAAGATCCATCCTAAGCTCGTCTGCTGGGCGATCGGCATCCGTGATCCGCCCTTGCGAAGGCCTTCCTCGAGGATCAGCGAGTAGACTTCTGCTCCCAGAAGTAACTCCGCAGGATCGTCATCCAGGAAGCGCGGGTCGGCCAATCGAAGTCCGTGGATGTGAGGCCAGCTACGATCTTCACGTTGAGCGGTGCCTTGTTGCAATGAGATGCGCGGCAGCACAAAGGCCACCACGCGAAGCTCGGCATTGGTCACGTCAGATGTGATGTCTATCGTGACCTTGCCACGCGCTGATCCAGAGCGAGTCCCTCCGATGCCGAAGATGGACAGATCCGTTGAAGCTCGAGGCAGCCGAAGACGCTGAGCCAGAGCCTCAGAGATGATGGACACCTCGGAGCACTGATCTATCAAGACTCTAACCTCGTGTGGTGATCCGTATCGATCAGCGACCTTGACGCGAGCGGTTGCGAGAAGGGCGGCCTTGTGCGTCTTAGCTTGCCGTGCAGTGACCAGTGTGGTGGCAAGTGAAGTGGCCTCAGCGGATGGTGTTGATGTGGATGCCCCGTGCAGCATGGTGTGGTGTCGTGCGTTGCAGGTGAGGCAATTCTTTTTTGACTGACACCGTGCTAAGAAATGATTGCCTAGGCAGTTGAAGCACAGTCGGTTGGTTTCCACGAACGTTTTCCGCTCAACCGCAGTCTTGGCCTTGAAGCTTTTGCACGTCATCAAGGTATGGTTTTCACGGCACAGTGCACAGTGAGGTGAATCCGCGCCTTGGTGCTTCGTGACGTGCGCTTTGGCGAATCGTGATGTTTCTCCAGGTCCCTTTGTGACACTCCTCGGTCGTGCGGCGTTGAGCGTCAATACTCGTCGATTAATAAAGTCGAGAAGTGCCTCGTTCTGTGGTGGTTCGGTCGAGTCTGAAGTGGTTGACTCCCACTCGAGACGAGTGCGTGCGTCGAACAGTTCGACGACCAGGTGGTTGAACAGGTCCATCCCATGCGAGTTGATAGGACGTCCGATGCTCTCCTGTGCGTTGACTGCGGCGGTGACAGCGTTGTGGATGCGGCTCAGCTCCTCGGCGGTATCTCCCTTCATCTTTGGCACGGCGGTAAACGTGGCAAAGTTGGAGCGGATTAATTCTCTTTTGTTATTGTAGTGCTTGTCCAAGATTGCCCAAGCGCGATCGTAATTGTCACTCGTGACAGGTAGTGACTTTATCAACCTTTCAGCCGGACCTGTCAGACACGAGCGGAGGTGGTGGAGCCGCTCAATGTTCGAGATCGAATTGCTGCTCACAATGGACAGAAAAAGATCGCGAAAGGATGGCCAATCGGCGTAGGCGCCAGAGAACGGCGGCAACTTGATGCGCGGCAGCGAAGACTTCGATGCGACGTCGACGGCTGGAGATACGTTCGGCTTCCGGAAATGTTCGGCATAACTATCCAAGGTACTGCGTTGTGCAACGTACAGATTTTCCGTATCTCCATGCAACTCCGACTTGTAGTATTCGCTCTCACAATATTTTTCTTTCAGAGCTGCGCGAATGAGATCATGCTGTGCCTCGAATTTCGTCCACAGCTGATCTAAGATTCTGGTGCGTGTAGATACGGCACTGGCGGTAATGTTGGTCGTGCCCAGCTTCTTCAGGTATTCCACGGAGCGCGAAATACGGACCTGGATCTCACGTTGGCAATCGATCAACGTGTTCACATCCATGGTGAACTACGAGCACTCACGAACTACACGAAGACACGTTCACAAACTTGCGGGTGCCGGCGAGAAGATCCGGCTCGAAGGACCAGAAATATGTTCGCGAACGCGCTGCGTGAGAGGAATCGAACGACACCAAAAAAAGGATGAGTCACTTTTAGTATAAAGAAACTTTTAATATACGAATCTTTACGGAAATATAATGTACAATACTTAACAATTAAACGCACAAAAAATTAACACAAAATCTAATCAGTTTCAGCGGACAATTCGAAATCAAAAGAAAAGGCGGTGGTCGTCGATTTAATGTTCTGCGGTTTTTTCGAAGCGGTTTACTCTTATGCGTACACGGCGGAAAGCGATAAGACCGCAAACCGGGTGTGAGCTCCTCTTTTATCATTTTCGGAGAGGAGCCCACCCTCGCGTGAAGCGCCAATAATTTTGCGTGATTTTAAAGTGGCGCATGCTCAATAGCATAAAATTATTCGGCGGAACGGTTGCGACACCGTTACTTGTTTGTGTATTTGAGCGTTTTTTTATATGACAGCTGTCAATTTACGACTCTTTTTTATTCCATTACAAACAAATGTGACTTTATTATTGCCGATCGAAGATTCTAGAATTTAACAATAACTATTTTCGAGATCGAACCTTGTCTCGACTGAAAACGTATAATATATGAAAATCCTAATTACATTTTACTGCCGAAATAATTTAACTGGCGATAAGAATTATTTTGCATCTCAAACAACTTTACTTCTTGTAAATAATTCCCGGATTCCAAACAAAGATATTCCTTTTTATAAACTTATAACGAGAACGTTTCTTCCTCCTTACCTCTCTCAAAAATCATAATGGATTTCCCGCGGAGATTCGTGGTTTTCTTCACCTCCCTCGAGAATCATAATGGATTTTCCGCACTAACGGAGAGATTCGTGGTTCAAAATATGCAGTATTAATAATCACAATTAAGACTGCATTACTGATTCGATTGTGAAAACAAAACAGCGATAGATTTATATTAATTTTAATATCAAAAATTGGAAGGCTTGTAGAAATTAAAAAATTATTTAAAAATAAAATATTTAGGCCAACTAAATGAGCAATAAAATCTTAGGGTAAATTATTTAAATGTATTTAGATCAAAATAGATATATTACTGCAGATATATGGTATTTAGATCTGAATAGATTTACGCTAGTAGATCGAGTTGGTTTTACATACATACATTAAATTTAAATTGATATTCGAAGATTTACAGAGAATTAGATAGCAATGAAGATTTACATAGATGTTTTAAATCTACTTAAATTTATTTTTAGATCAAACTTTTTCCCGGACGTCTTACTTTTGAAGTAGTAGCGAAGGAAGGGAGAGGATAAATTCAAATTCTGACGAGTGTTTTCTAAAGTAGAGACTTCAAGCACAGTATATACAGTAGCGCAACTTTCTGTCGGCACTTTTGATGTCAGTGAGGGCCAAAACGGAGTGCGCATGCGCGAAATAGGTAAGTTGCCCAGTATCGCCATCTGAACTTCTCTCTCTTTTCATCCTTTATTTTCCGTTTTGTCAAACTCACATAGAACTTATTATCGATGAGCTCCATCGGAACGATTCCGTGATTGGCGATCCGCTGGTTCCGCTTCCGCGTAATCCGCTCCATAGGATGCCGGCCTTACGATAAACTAATCTAAACTGAATGAAAATTACTACAAATAAATTGTTAATATATTGGAAAAAGCTAAAAATATATAAAAATTTGGAAAAATGAACGATAGTAATTAATTAATCTTAAAATACATAAAATTTATATATACATATAAAGAAATCTACCAATATATATATAAATATATTATACTTAAAAAATATTATTAGTTGTAAAAATGTTATGAAAATTAATGTAATATATAATTTACTTAAAATAAAATGAACAAAAAATATGTGGCAACATATTATATTTACATAAAAGCAACATACATATATATAGATAAGAAAATTATATTAGTATTAAATATAATATTGTATATCTGTATATGTATATGTATATGTATATGCAAGTGTAAAATAATTTTAAAAAATATATTATTAAATGAAATGAGTGAATATATCTGAGAAAAAAATTGACATATGTATATGTCTAAAAAATTAATTTAAAATGTGGAAAATAAACAAATCTATTTAATAAAGAAAAAGAATATATTAATATCTTATGTTAAAATAATTTGTAACGGCGCAGCCGTTACTAACGCCTCGCGGGCCGATCAGCCGCCCGCCACGTGAGGCTTTGGCGCCTAAAGGCGCCCCTAATCGTTCCACACGGGCCGCCCCCACCCCGGGGGCACCCCACCGCGATCCCGGCGCGGTACCCCCGCCACGGACTCGACGCGGAGTAGGGGACCGCCGGACGGGTATATAAGCCGGCTCGGCGGACGAGCCGGCACCAGTCCCGTTCCAAATCTCCCAGACCAGGCAACGGGCTTCTCGTTGTGAAAGTGCCGGGTTTCTCGGTCGCTGGTTCCTACCGTTAGTATCGGGCAACGGGTTTCTCGTTGTAACACCGGGTTTCCCGGTTTCCGGTCTCCTCCTGTAATACGCCGGGCGACGGGCTTCTCGTCGTTACACTGGGTTTCCCAGTTTCCGGTCCATCCTGCTATCCGCCGGGCGACGGGTTTCTCGTCGTTACACTGGGTTTCCCGGTTTCCGGTTCATCCTGCTAACATCCGGGCGACGGGCTTCTCGTCGTTATACTGGGTTTCCCGGTTTCCGGACATCCTTATAAGGCTATATGCCGCCGTACGTTGGCTTCACCGCTCTCCGTTTGGAATAAAGGCGTTACGCCCCGTACCTAGTATCTCCAGCATCGTATACCGGGTAAATTGTAAGTCCCATCAGGACACCGCTATAGGCTATGCGCCTCCACCTGTTGTATCTCCAGCATCGTATACCGGGTAATTCGTAAGTCCCATCAGGACACCGCTATAGGCTATGCGCCTCCGCCTGTTGTATCTCCAGTATCGTATACCGGGTAACTTGTAAGTCCCATCTGGACACCGTTATAGGCTATACGCCTCCGAGCTTGTAAATACACCGGACGCTCCGTTCGAGCCTCACGCTTTGTACATATACCGGGTAGCTCTTAAGTTCTTTGTTCAGGCTTTACGCCACCGGACGCTCCGTTCGAGCCTCACGCTTTGTACATATACCGGGTAGCTCTTAAGTTCTTTGTTCAGGCTTTACGCCACCGGACGCTCCGTTCGATCCTCACGCTTTGTACATATACCGGGTAGCTCTTAAGTTCTTTGTTCAGGCTTTACGCCACCGGACGCTCCGTGCGATCACCGTTCACTACGTATACCAGCGATCCGCTAAACCCGTAGGATGACCTGTACCCTGCTATTAAACATTCTTTTCGTTGTTCTTTTTATTTGAATAAACCCACTATTTTTATATTAAGGAATAAGCGAGTCTGACTTTCCCCCTTCCTCCCGAATCCTGGAACCGGCGAGCCGATCCGCGGCGTCGGGAAAGGTGAACCGTTACAAATGTTATATAAGTATGCTGTCTTCTAAGCCGGGCAATAGAGCCAAGGAAACGAAAACGAAACGAAAAATTAATTAAACGGAACTGTATCTCAATTTGAGATCCCAAAGTTCCACATATAAATTAATTTCGTAACTTACATATGGAGAAATAAGCGAGAAAAATATAGGTCCAAAAAGTCGCTGAAGCGGGAATCGAACCCGCGTCTTTCACTTTCCGGGCGACTGCTCTTACCAACTAACTATTAAAATAATTTTAATTAATAACGATTATGCCAAGACATATTACATGCAATATAGACATTTTATTTTGAAATATGGAAAGAGAATGTTTTATTAATGGATAGAATTAAGATCAGATAATGGATAGTTTAAATTTCCATTTTTTGTTGTATCTCCAGCATCGTATACCGGGTAATTCGTAAGTCCCATCAGGACACCGCTATAGGCTATGCGCCTCCGCCTGTTGTATCTCCAGTATCGTATACCGGGTAACTTGTAAGTCCCATCTGGACACCGTTATAGGCTATACGCCTCCGAGCTTGTAAATACAAACCCGGGCGCTCCGTTCGACCTCACGCTTGTACTAACCGGGGAGCTCTAAGTTCTTTGTTCGGTTTACGCCACCGGACGCTCCGTTCGACTCACGCTTTTACATATACCGGGTAGCCTTTAAATTCTTTGTTCAGGCTTTACGCCACCGGACGCTCCGTTTGACCTCACGCTTTGTACAATTTCCGGGGAGCTCTTAAGTTCTTTGTTCAGGCTTTACCCACCGACCTCCTTTCGCACGTTCACTAATACCCGCGATCCGTAAAAACCCCTAGGAGACCTGTCCCTGCTATTAAAAATTCTTTTTTTTGTTCTTTTTATTTTAAAAAACCCCCTATTTTTATATTAAGGAATAAGGAGTTGATTTCCCCCCTTCCTCCCCCAATCCTAAGGGAAC
>NW_028191097.1:0-12500 GCF_048542155.1 Nylanderia fulva
ATATAGTCTTGAATTTCATCTTTGTGCGCCATCACACTCTGCGAGTTCGTGTATACAATTAATTCCATCCATGATTGCTACTTAGTGGACTCCCAGCCCGCTCTTTTTTTCTCCTCCTCCAGTGCTCTGGTGAAAGTCGGACATTTTCTGCTTAACGCATTATGTTCGTCATTTATCTTTAAGTTGTACGTTATAATTTTGTACATACAATTTACACACCTCATCTTCGTTACCTTACAGTCACTTGCTTTATGATTTCCAGCACATTTATGACATGTTTCTTCTCGCTTACAATTTTTAGCAATATGATAGTAACCCTGTCACGTTTGGCTTCATTACTATGTCCGGGTATGTAAATTTTTTTTTATCGATAAGGAATAAATATAAATTTAACGTATAAGACGGGCAACAAGAGCCAAATCGCGGATGACAATGCTTTATCCTAACGAAACTAAATAATTTTCCGTTAGAATTAAATACCGGTGCACAAGGCACCAAATTTTACTTGGACACGGCCAAGATTTTTAAAATATGAAATAATCTCATATTTGAGATTTAATTTCAATATCCCTTTTAACCCCCCTACGGAATATAAATAAATGAATATAAGGAATAAATCCTAAAACTATCAAACTTTCTATTTGTGTAATTGCTAGATCGCGTTGTGGTTGTGCCCTTTACTTTTTTTTCGGCGGTTGCGGCAGTTATTGCCTCCTGCAGTGTTTGGTAATTTCGAGAACGAATAAGTAGTTGTACCTCGTCGCGTAGTCCTATCTGGAAATTTTGTAAGGCTTGCTTCTGTATGGTGTTTAAAATAACTCGCTTCTCAATGGGGAAGTGACCTTTGTCACGTCCGGCCTTATTACTATGTAAATTTTTTTTCCATCTATAAGGAATAAATCCTAAAACTATCAAACATCATTTGAAAAGCGCGCCAAAGCCGGCCATGGCGCTTAACTCCGCCTAGAAACTAAGCGTGGCGCTTCGTAGCGCCTAAGGATCTCCCACCACAGGGAGAGCCCCTACTCCGGAGAGTTCCCCCTCTCCAGGCCGCCGCAGGCCCGAGCCGCCGAAACGAAGGACCTCAGAGCAGTCCCGAATTTCGGCAGTTCTCTGCGCGACACCAAACAGTATAGTCGCACTTCTAAATTCTAAGTCCAAATTCTAAATCCTAACTCTAATTCTAAAATTCTAATTCTAAGTTTTAGTCTAGAATTTTGTACTACTATACGAATAAATCAGTGTATTCATGTGTGAAAACTAGTGTTCAGTATTCTTCAAAACTTCCACTCCCGTGATAAAATACGATAGCGTTTAAATTTGTCATACGGCGTTTGAATTCAGAATAATTCAAACTGTGTTTGGAGCGGACCACCGTTCATCACAGTTAGAATTAACATTCTCAGCATTTGCCAAAATAAGGAATTGATAGTGAGGTCCGCCGCATATCAACCCTCCTTATTTGAGTAATCATTCAGAGGATGCATCAAATTCAATATGCCTAAGACGCGACGCGCGGGAAGGAAGAATCAATTACGAAAACTAAACCGACTGTATCGTGAATCAGCGACTGAGGAATATTCTCAATTCCTCGGAGTGGAGTATCAAGCCGATCCTGAATACGAGGACATTTTCAACATTAAAAATAATAACAACGACGAACTCCTACAGTGGAAGTGCATACCAATAACGTTCCAACCACGACGCCTGCCGCCGCCAAACATCCCAGTGAACGACCCCCGCCGCACGCACTACCTCCAAGTACGAGCCGACACGATCAAGAAAGTGCTACTAAAAGTAAGTGAAATTCATGTTAACCTAAGGAATCGCGCGTGTTAGCAAATTCAGAGACGCTTCTACCACGTGGAAGAGAACATTCTAGAAAAATCTCCGACGCATTTTTCCTCTTTTCCATCGTCACTGCTGAAGCTATAAAAAAAGGGTCAGGCTATAAAACTAGGGTCGCCCATTACAACGCGGTGCAACTCTCGAACTTCTAACACGGAAAAACGCAAATAATTCAATCTCTTAAAAATCTTCGTGGCTCAAGAAATAACTTCGTAAAATCCGTACAACAAAATAGTCACTTAAACAATAATCAATTGAGAACACTATTGATTTACCGACAATATACCGACACACGTTCTTTTACCGACATTACCGACATTATACCGACATACGTTCTTTTACCGACATTACCGACATTATACCGACGTACGTTCTTTTACCGACGTACGTTCTTTTACCGACGTTACCAACAATATACCGACGTACGTTCTTTCACCGACATCTTACCGACGTTCGTTACCAACGATTACCGACCACTTACCGATGGTTTCTACCGACGTTCGTTACCGACATCTGCCGACGTTTTATCGATGCCACATCGACTCACTTTACCGACATTTATCGACTTCCCGACAACGTCTGGTCTCATCAACCATCTACGAGCGAACAACGCATGATCTTTTAAAATACAACTAACGTGGCAGGTATAGATGTGCCCAATCCCCTTTAGAGGTGTAACCCCTCTTCCAGGAGTTAATCTCCCAATACCTCTCGAGCCTCCGTATTACTGTCAAGTCGGTATCGGGTACATTCATTGTGAAACTAAAGCCGCTCTTTGTCTTTCATGCTTCGCCACGTTACCTCGAACTTCTAAATTGTTCTGGACACGGATCCGGAAACATAGCCTAACCATAGGTGGATTACTAGTTGGGATAGTTTGCGGAACTTGTAGCAACCGCCTCACCCTTTCACGAGCGGGTAACTTATGCGAACTTAGCGAGTCTATATACGGGGACTACTCGCGCAACCCAGATAGCGTCCCGGCGAGGATAGAAGACGGGACCACAATCATAATTGTGGAATTACAGATAGGCTCCACGTCGTAATTGCTACCTTAAGGGTAATACGTTCTCCCCCCTCCCTCCGCATCGTGCAACCTTTGTCGGAAAACCCTTCGTCGTAGGTATCCCCGGAAAAATTTCCGTAATACGACGTTGTCTCGCGCAATAGTTCGAGTACGTGCAACGCGAATCATACACTCGCGAATAGCACGCCGCGACTGCGAACGGGACGAAACACGAGAAAGGAATTTGAATATTTCGCCAGTACACTGACCCTTCCTTGAGATTAATGCTGCTAGCATCTTGGAGGAAGTCGGATCCTAGGATCCCTTCTTGAAGGATTGGGAAATTATTTGGTACCGCGTGGAGATAGAGGGGATAACCCATGTACACGATTTCGGCGGACCCGAGTGTTTTTATCTTCTCGTTTGTTATACCGCTAAGGTATAACGTGTCATCTTGACGAATTTTAACCTCGGGATGTAGATTTCGAATTTTAATGAGATTAGGGGCGGCCCCCGTATCTATCATAAATGTTGTTTCTTGTAAAAGTCCGTCAGCAATTAAGGCGACGGTGGGCGCGTGTGAATGACCGGGTAAATTTAATGTTGCGATTCTAGCTTCTCGGTACTCGTTCCTTCGACTAGATGTATCGGACGGGTCGTTTGGGAAGAAGCCCCTTGGTGAAGTGTACCCGACCTTCCCGCAGGGCTCGATGCGTTTCCCGTCTCATTTTTCCGCGCGTTATTATTGTACTCGCTGTTACGTCCAATAATTCATCTGGCGATAAATTACCTTTTGCACAAGACGGTCTTCTCTCGCGTCTACCTCGGTGGACGTTTAAGAAGCTGCTATCTATTTGTTTTATGAACAACCTGCTAGGCCGGCTATACCCAGGGAAGCCGAGAGCTTGAGATTCGATTGAGAGTATCGGACAGAGAAGGAAATTGACGGGTCGGGTCGATAAATAAAGATATTTTACAAATTTTATGTCATTTATTCATTTATAAAACCTTTCTATTGATATAAATTTTATTGGTCCTGACGTGGTTCGTGGGGAGCTCGAAATTGAGTTACAATATTGCTAAGCTCCTGTTCCGAATTATTAGACTGAATGAGGTAAGTAATGAAAGAAGTAAAGTCGTCCTGAGCTTCTTCTGAGATGAAGTTACGAGTGCCGTCGGATGTGAGGTTCACGGTATCCTCGTCAAGAATATTAAAGTTTTGTTCGTGATTAAATTGTAAAGTGGAATCGTACTCTGGCAATGTAATTGGTTGGTTTTGATCCAGGATATAATATTCAGGATCGGGTAAGAATTGATGATTAGGGTTTGTTATTAACGTATTTGATTCTAACGGTGAAGGCTCCGGAAATTGCGGATGAGAATAATCAATGTAAGGGGGGATATTGTTAATTGGCGAGTAAACGTCTGGAGAAGGGGATCGTACGATTATTCGTGTTGGATAAATTTGGACATTAAGATTTAAGGGTCTTCTTGTTCTACGTTCGCGTAGTCTATGGAGACGTTGCTCGTCACGATCAATTTGATTCTTCCTTCGGAAAAGAGAGACCATCTAATGGTTAAATAAATTTATATGAATAATGTTTTATAGAACTGAGATAGTTAAATAATCAAAGGTAATTGAGTGTGACTCACGTTTAAGTCGTGATTTACGCGTAAAGAGTTAGAGACGAGATGAAAGGTTAATCTGTACGAGAATGCCCTTCACCTGTTAATTAATTAAGCGTTGTGTCAATTATAACTGTAATTAAACGATACTGAAAAAGAATTGGTAATAATGTGGAATAGGAAAGGAATCTTAATACGTGTATTAATATCTATATCAAGAATATTAATACTTGTACTTTCAAGCATCAAAGATTTAAGTCTTAAATATTTAAGTAATAATTTTTAGTAATTATCAAGACCTCTGTCATTCGGTTTGGTAAAATATTCGCAACTATTGGAAAATGCAAGGTAATAAAAGCGTAAAAGAGATAGAGAGATAGGTGTTCATCCGACTAGGTCGGGTTCTCTGGTCCTTGTCTTAATAGGCTAATGCGACGTTCACTTTACTAAACGTGCACCTCAGAGATGACTTGCGAATGTACCTTATGACAGAGTATATTTCTATTGGTTGTAAATAGGGTCGGGTGGTGTACACTTGTCGAATGAATCGAATATCAATATGCAAAATCACTGTCAGTTGGTGTGGTAAAGTATTCGCAACTATTGGAAAATGCAAGGTAATAAAAGCGTAAAAAAGATAGAGAGATAGGTGTTCATCCGGCTAGGACGGGTTCTCTGGTCCTTGTCTTATTGGGCTAATGCGACGTTCACTTTACTAAACGTGCACCTCAGAGATGACTTGCGAATGTACCTTCTGACAGGATATAGTTTCTAATGTGTACAGAGGAATTAGCGGCATTCAATTCGCTAATATGTGGTAGGATACAGGGTTACATACACATATAAGTAAGCAGTAATACAATAAAATACATAAGTATATTTATTATAATAGATCAAATAAGTATGCGAAATTGATTAAATAGTATTGAATAGTATTAAATAGAATATTGAATAGATCGACGATTGTAACGCAGACGTGTGCAGATGCAAATCGTAGATTGAAATAATATTGGAAACGCAGAGTAATATATGGCTTATGTCTATGTTCAAAATTCAGAGTTTGAAATGTAATGTAAGATTGAGTTAATATTGGATAATTAAATATAATGATTAAATATAATGAGTGCCCGTCGCGTTTTACTATTTAGGGATATGTGAACTGGCTTAAATACTCACAAGGTTAGACAATGTCTAATGTGCCTTGCTATGGTACACTTCGCTACTGTGTTCTTCCCTCTGAGTCTGAAGATCTGAGGAGCCTCGGTACCTCGGTCCGAAAAGGCGGCTGTGTCTCGTTGTCTTCGGAACTCCGTAGTAATAGCTGGTTGATTGCTGGATTAGAACTGATTGACTGGAACAACTTTCGGCGGATCACTGCCGTTCCGTACCGGGTGCAGGGTTTATATACCGTAAAATGTGGCTCGCTCCTCTTATCGGGCGATGCGGCTTAGCCAATGGCAAGAGAGGTATGCCGGGGAAGTACCGGAGACAATCTGTTCCTGGTAGAGATTGCGACGGTTAAGTCCCGGAGAGATGGCTTCTTAGTAGCGATAGCGGCGTTCCTTTGATGACTCATCGCCGGGCGCTCCGACTTTCCTTATCCTATTCTCGGTAGCGATAGCGGTATGCCTTTGTTGGCTATGCGCTCTGACTTATCTTCTTCTTGGTAGCGATAGCGGTGCTTCTGTGATGACTCATCGCTACGCGGCTTGCAACGGGCCTTGCAGGTTGCAACGTGTTTCAGCGTTGCATCATGCTTTGCGTCATGCTTCAGGAATGTAACGGTTCTCAACCGTCTTTCTAGAACCTTCTAGAATCTTTTAGATGTTTCTTGAGAGTAAGGTTGAGTTCACATAATAAAGCGGGTTTCATACCTAATTACTACTTTACGAACGATATCTATATATTTTAGGTGTTATTCTTTAGAATATGTCGATTCCTTTTGCGATTTAAAATAAAATGCATTACTTCGTGGATTTTGTTATAGATTAAAATAATCTTATTTGTGTTACGTCTCGTGGGGTCGCGGCTGCGAAAATTTGAATGCAGAGCTCGGCTTTTTCCACGAGACACGATCGCTATTACGGGTACGCGAATCTATGCGATTCTCCCCGGGGATACCCGCGATCTGAGGTTATTCGCGCTGGAACTGAGGTGATCGGATTATTGCGTAGGACCTACCTGTGACTCTACTGTAATAAAGATAGCTTCATCGATTGCTCTATGCGAAACGTCGTTGGGGTTGCGTAAGTAATCTTCGTACGTAAACTGACAAAGCTCGCACAAATCACCGATTCGCGTGAGGGTAAGTCGGAAGTTGCAGACTCCGCAATTTATTCCGATAGGTGTTCCGCCTATGATTAGAGTATGCTTCCGAATCCTTGTCCAAAGTAATTTCGAGACTCTAGGTAAGGTGGAGTAGCATGAAATGCAGAGAGCTGCCTTAGTCTCAAAATGGATGTACCCGACACCAACTTGGCAATAGAATAAGAGTTCAAACGGTACAAAGAAATTAACTTCTGGAGGAGGAGTTATACCTCTAAGGGTGAGTGGGCACATTTGTGTTTGTTGCGTAATCGAATTGATAATGCGTCATTCGCTCGTAGATCTTCGGTGAACCCGGCAGTTATCGAGAAGCTAGTAGTCGTCGGCAAAACCGTCGGTAATTGTTCAGTAAAACACTGGTAAGGTGCCAGTAAGGTGTCGATAACCCGTTGGTAAAAGAACGTTCGTCGGTATATGGTTGGTAATGTCGGTATAAGAACGTATGTTGGTATATAGTCGGTAATGTCGGTAAAAGAACGTATGTCGGTATATTGTCGATAACGTCGGTAAAAGAACGTATGTCGGTATATCGTCGGTAATGTCGGTAAAAGAACGTATGTCGGTATATTGTCGATAACGTCGGTAAAAGAACGTATGTTGGTATATTGTCGATAACGTCGGTAAAAGAACGTATGTCGGTATATCGTCGGTAATGTTGGTAAATCGAAAGTGTTCTCAATTGATTATTGTTTAAATGACTACTTTGTTGTACGGATTTACGAAGTTATTTCTTGAGACACAAGATTTTTAAGAGATTGAACTATTTGCGTTTTTCCGTGTTAGAATTCCGAGGGTGGCACCGCATGTGGTGGTCGACCCTAGTTTTATAGCCCGACCCTTTTTTTATAGCTTCCGCAGTGACGATGGAAAAGAGGAAAAATGCGTCGGAGATTTTTCTAGAATGTTCTCTTCCACGTGGTAGAAGCGTCTCTGAATTTACTAACACGCGCGATTCCTTAGGTTAACGTGAATTTCACTTACCTTTAGTAGCACTTTCTTGATCGTGTCGGCTCGTACTTGGAGGTAGAGCGTGCGGCGAGGGTCGTTCACTGGGATGTATGCGGCGGACCTCACTATCAGTTCCTTAATTTGGCAATTGCTGAGAATGTTAATTCTAACTGTGGTGAGCGGTGGTCCGCTCCAGACACAGTTTTGAATTGTTCTGAATTCAAACGCCGTATGACAGATTTAAACGCTATCGTGTTTTATCACGGGAGTGGAAGTTTTGAAGAGTACTGAACACTGATTTTCATGAATACACTGATTTATTCGTATAGTAATACAGAATTCGAAACTAAGACTTAGAATTTAGGATTTAGACTTAGACTTAGAATTTAGATTTTAGAGTTAGGATATTATACTTAGAGTTAGAATTTTGGAATTAGAGTTAGGATTTAGAATTTGGACTTAGAGTTAGAATTTAGAAGTGCGACTGTACTGTTCGGTGTCGCGCAGAGAACTGCCGAAATTCGGGACTGCTCTGAGGTCCTTCGTTTCGGCGGCTCGGGCCTGCGGCGGCCTGGAGAGGGGGAACTCTCCGGAGTAGGGGCTCTCACCGTGGTGGGAGATCCTTAGGCGCTACGAAGCGCCACGCTTAGTTTCTAGGCGGAGTTAAGCGTCATGGCCGGCTTTGGCGCGCTTTTTAAATAGCGTTTAAGGAATTTGGAGTAAACGAAAAAATTTATACGGCCGGACGTGACACCTCCCCCCTTAAAATAAAAATGTTGGAATTTAATGTTCCAACATTTTGGACTTAGTTTTCTATGCGCTACGATTAGGTTCTTAACTTAACATTGATTATGTAAATATTTATTTAGTTCGCCGTAATCTTTCATTGGGGGAACACTCGTAGGGTGAGTTTTTGCACACACTTTGCCACTGTCTGATTCGTTAATCGAAGGGGTTTGTTGTGTGGGCAGGATTAAGGGTGTTTCTTCTTCGTTCGTTGGAGGGGGTTTCAGGTGTAGCAGTTCTCGTCCGTTGTCCTGTTCTCCGTCCGCTGATCTGCCAAGGTGTAGGAGGACGTTGGTCACCGAGGTCCAAATGGCTCCGAGTAGATGTAGACTCCATCCATACACCGAGTGGAGTGCGTACCCATGGATCAGGGTGTCGATTATTAATTTTATCAATCGTATGGTAACGAAGATGCCAAGTATTCCGGCGCTGGCGGATCCGAAGCTTATAAATCCTTTCCATAGCCTGGCTCTGGTATTTTCCGCTATTCGGTCGAGAGATTTCTCGTCTAATAAATTCATCAAGGAGAAACTGCCTGTAGGAATTTCCTGTCCCATTGCTCCCCTGGCGATTGTGTGAAGCATGGAGGGTTTTTCCACGGGGAACATGATATGGTCGCGAAGACAATCAAGATCTTCGTTCGTATAGATATCACTGGAAGCGAGTGAATCCGGGCTTACGTACTTCCATGAGGGTTTGGTTAGAGGCCTGATAGTAGGCGGTGCCACCGATTCCACGGGTTTCGGTGTTAGTCTATACCAGGTGTTGTGTATTTGGTATAGAGTTGGTAATAGTTCATTGCAATCCCTCGATGTTCCGGCTTTAGTAAGTATCTTCGATCTTGGTAAGAGGAAGAGTGACTTATTTTGATGAGTGACGGGGAGTTCGTTGTAGCACACCTCGGTAGGTCGTAGGCGGCATTTGACAGGTATACATTTGATGAGGTGTATAACTTCACCTGCAGTTATGGCGGTATAACCTGGAGACTTCATTATTCGATGCGCCATTTCGTCAGGTGCTATGCTTGCTAGAGAAAGTGCGTTGAGGAGGATCTGCCTTTCCAGTGCACATTTTTGCTCCATAATATCCTTGTATAGTTGGGTCAGCTGGGTCTTCAGGTGTTTCTCGACGTATATAAATTTTGAATTCACATATGTGAAGATGTCGAGGTTGTCGATTCTGACCTTGGAACGGCTTTTGAATGTCCGTTCGGGCCTCGTTTCGAGGATACACAGCTTGGGATGTTCCGTTCGCCAAAGGTTGTATCCGCATACGTTGGTCTCGGTTGTCCTTGCTAATGCGAAGGTTGTGTCACGCGCCGTGACTGTATAAATCGTTGGCGCTTTCTCTTGGGGAGTGCTGGGCGACAATCGATATGCTATTCCTTCGTAGAGAACATCGTATCGTCCAAAGTGACAGTTGTCAATTGGCAGGATTGTCCAGAAGGTGGAGGCGCCGTCGGCATCAATGCATTCGCCTGTCGTTACGGGACAGCGAGTGCCGGATGGAAGTATCACTTCATTGTTATTGTATCCAACGGGCAACTCCAATTGTCGTATCGTGATTCGTACTGAGGCTTGCACGATCACGTCGTCCCATGAGCCGTATGCGTCGCTGAACTGGGTGCCGCTGCATTTTCCGTCTGTCTTAACTGATCCTGCGAGTGTCATTGCTCTTAGGTTTGTTGCATTTGGCTTAATCCCAGTAATGTGCTGGTTAACTCCTAGGGATATGGTCCCTGTTTCGTGCAATTTTCGGCATGTGTCTGCCGATATTTCGTGGATATACTCCTGTCTTCCGTTCTGCACCGCTGCTATATGAGAGTGCATTCCGCAGTAAAATATAGTCCGGTCTATTTCGATTTTGCATTGGTAAGCAGGAGTATGCACGAATTCACTGAGTTGGAGTAGTTGTATATAGACTTCCTCCTTCTTAGGTTCGATGCTGTTGGTTTTACACTCTTCGATATCTAAGAGGGAGAGTGTTGTGATGTTCAGGCCCCGTCCTCCGCAGTCGTATCCGATTAGTCCGCTGGATAGTGGAGCCAGGAAGGCCATGCCCAGGATGATTGCGAGAGTCCTCATCTTAGCGTGGTTGGTTGATTACTGGCCCGTCCTCCGTTGGGGCGTCCGAGATATATTCGTCTTCGGAGTGGGGGTCTTCAAGGGTGGGAGCTTGATGTGGTGAGGGCTTTAACTTGTCCATATGTACGGTTTTAGTCTTACTATTGCTTATAGCTAACTTAACGTTATTTTTACCTAGTATCTTTATTATCCTATAGGGACCTGTATATTGGTCTCCTAATTTCCCTTTGTTAGGTTCCTTAAGTAAGTAAACGCTATCGTTAATCTTAAATTTACGCGTATTGATTTTCTTATCGTAGTATTTCTTACTTCTATTCTTAGCATTATTTAAGTTTTCGCGTGCGGCTGTTTGAGAATCGCGCAATTTGTTGAATAGTGTGGTTAAATATTGTGTATAGCTTTCGTTAGTCATGCTTTTGATGTCCGGGTCGCTCGAGGGGACCCGCGCGATTTTCCCGAAAATAAGTTCGTACGGAGTGTATTTTGTACCCTCATGTACGCTCGTATCCCTAGTAGCACAATTCATTGGCACAATATTGGTTAACAATATATACCCAAGTTTTAATATTGGCCATAGTATAATTTTCCATATTGGTCCAATATTGTAAAGTAGACGCTCTGTCACTTTAAACCAATATTAATTTTTAATATTAAACCAATATTAATTTTAATATTAGACCAATATATTTATTTCATCTTTAACCAAGATTCTTTATATATTTTTTACATTGGCTACAAATAAATTTCCAATATTGTAAAATAGACAACTTTCTTTTTTTTAGCCAATATTAAATTGTATTATTAGCCCAATGCATTAATTTTTCTTCTTTAATCAATCAATATATATATGTACATATACATATACATATTAATTCATCCCACTTCCCTAGCGAGTTGCTATAGAATATATATATATATATATATATATATATATATATATATATATGTTACACATATATATGTAACATATATATATATATATTTCTATAGCAACTCGCTAGGGAAGTGGGATGAATTAATGTATATGTATATGTATATGTACATATATTGATTGATTGAAGAAGAAAAGTTAATGCATTAGGATAATTATATAATTTAATATTGACTAAAAAAAAGAAAGTTGTCTAGCTTATATTATTGATCAAAAATATAAATGTAGTCTTACTAAAATTTAAATAACTTATATAGATAGTAAAAAATAATCATGTATATGTTATATGTATAAGAAGTTTATTGTTCATAAACTTTTCAACTTTATCATTTTCAAAACTTGTTTTATTTTTTATACTTGTTCCATTTCTTATATATTTTTACATCGAATAATATATAATACTAGACTTATAATATGTAATATTTATAAGAATAAATGCTAATATTTTATATTAAAATAAAAATAAAATTGCATATAATTGCACATGAGTATAAAATGAACGCGCGAATAAAGTTTTAATAAGACAAAATTAATCAAATATTTCTTACTTTTACTTTTACTTTTTTATCGAATAACATACATTTTTTATTATATATGTATATTCGATATATATTTTCTTTAAAAATAACTTTATATTATTATATATATATAATAGCATAAAAATAAAATTGCATATGAATAAATTTAAACAAAATAAATTTCTTTTATACTTAATGTACTCTGGTAATTTTTTGTAATTTTTGGTAATTATGAAAGAAAAAACCTAATTTGTAGATTTCGAAAATCTTTCTTTTCTTCCTCCTTCTCTGTCTCCACTTTCTGCAAGGAATTTTGATATTTTTTGCAAAATTTCATTTCTGGATACATTTGGTATTTTTTTCGACACAACCTCTAGAGACAAAAAAATTTATAAACAAGCTTATTATTTTAAATTAGTAATAAACAA
>NW_028191097.1:17500-34631 GCF_048542155.1 Nylanderia fulva
ATTGTAAGAATTTATATTTCAATAATTATACTGAAGAAGACCGCGTGCGGTCGAAACGTTTATAGAATGATTGTAATTTGCGTTAGTTTTAATATAATGACTGTAGTTTTATAATTTATACATGTAATAAATGGTAGTTGACTGAACATCTCGAATATTCAGCTCGATAAGTTGGCCTTATATTTATCACTTAAATTTATACAGTAATTGTGTGTAAAAGAGGATATCCAATATGTGAAATGTTATCTTTAAATAGAATGCATTTAGCTTCTATTTCTGATAATTTAATTACTTTAAATGTTTTTTCCAATTTATACATTCTATATATTTTTAACCTTTGAGATTCACAAGGATATCTAAAGTAATTGCAATATTTTGTAAATTGCTTACAAATTAAATCGACACAGTGTATTTCTTGTGCATTTTTAAGAATAATATTATAAATTTGCACAACTTTTCTATTTTTTAACAACGCATAACGATCAGCTTTACGATAAGTGACAAAGTATATTTATGAATAATTATCTCTTTATACTGACTTATAGAGTTTTCTGTGTCAGCAATAAGTGGTCCACATTCAATTTCAATTCAATACTTTATTTGCCCCCTCAGGGATTAAAGGCGCTTTTGAGGAGCGTACCCAAACCTTACAAATTTCTTACAATCTTAACTTATAGACTAATTTAACGTAAATTTACAATATTCAATCGGACAGTTACAATCCAATGCCGCCCGCCATGGCGGAATGATGTTTGCTATCATTGTTGATGTCGACCGGAAGAAAACAAAGTTTTGTAATGGGGCGTTTGAACTCGGATTCAGCCGTTTTAACAGTAACGACTCGAACGAGCCGATCGCTGCCTGGATGGCATTTAACTATACGCCCAAGCTTCTATCGACTTGGAGGGGCAAGTGGATCGCGAAGTAAGACTAATCTACCGGGTGTGGCTAGAGTTTGTACAGAACGCCATTTAGGGCGTTGTTGTAAGGTATTCAAATACGTATCTTTCCATGCTTTCCAGACGCGTTCGCTTAATTGCTGCACTAGTTGCCAGCGAGATAAACGATTTTCGGCGAGTTCGAGTAAGCTCGGCTCCGGGATCGAGCTTAAGGATGCGCCGATCAAAAAATGACCCGGAGTCAGAGCGGTATAATCGTCTAAAGCGTCGGACACGGAAGCGATGGGACGAGAATTTAAGAAAAGTTCGATACGGCATAGTAATGTGGTTATCTCTTCGAACGTTAAGGTGTGCGTTCCAATAGCGCGTTTAATGTGATGTTTCACAGAGCGTACGGCAGCCTCCCATAGGCCTCCGAATTGCGGCGCAGCGGGAGGTATGAAATGCCATGCAGTATTTTCTTGAGCTATGTAATTTTGAAATGCTGGATCACGCGTGGCTGCATGGAAGGAGGCCGTAAGCTCTTGATCGGCATCTTGAAACGTGGTACCGTGATCGGAGTACATTGCATGCGGAATGCCACGACGTGCGGTAAAACGATGATACGCGGCAAGGAACGACGCGGTAGTATAATCCGATACTGCGTCTAGGTGCAGTGCTTTTGTGGTCATGCATACAAAAATTGCGAGGTAAGCTTTTTGGGCTTTATGACCACGACCTTTAGTCGTACGCACTAGTAACGGACCCGCGTAATCGACGCCGGTATGATTAAAGGCGCGTGAAGTCGGGTTCACGGGGAAATCCGGCAGGTCGCCCATAAGCTGTTCGGGCACGCGTGCATTCTCCCGTGTGCACACAATACATTGGTAGAGGACGGTACGCACAGTGGCGCGAGCGCGAATTAGCCAATACTGTTGTCGCAGGAGCGTGAGTGTGAGTTGCGGACCGGCGTGTAGGGCCGCAACATGAATCTGTTTGATAAGGAGGTGGACCAATGGATGTGATTTTAAAATTAGCGGATGTTTAGCGTCATCTGACAGGCTTGCGTGCTTTAATCGGCCTCGAACGCGTAACAAGCTGTCTCTGTCTATGTAAGGAGAAAGCGAAGCTAATAGACTAGTTTTTGAGACGCAACGTAGTTGTTTTAGGCTAGCTATGTCGTCAGCAAATAGATTAAGTTGAATCCGTCGAATCCAAAAATTATGAGCGGCGACCAGCTCATCGGACCGGAGAGCATGCGGGTGCGAGTGAGAGGCATCGCATTGTGTTTTCGTCTGGGTACGAGCGTTGCGAACGTTATATCACGCATTTTTTGACGCTTTGTTTCAGGATCCTTTTGGTACTGATCACGCACCATCTGAAGTTTTGTTTCAGGATCCTTATGGTACTGATCACGCACCATCTGACGTTTTGTTTCAGAATCCTTATGGTACTGATCACGCATCAACTGACGTTTTGTTTCAGGATCCTTATGGTACTGATCACGCACCATCTGACGTTTTGTTTCAGGATCCTTATGGTACTGATCACGCACCATCTGACGTTTTGTTTCAGGATCCTTATGGTACTGATCATGCATTATCTGACGTTTTGTTTCAGGATCCTTATGGTACTGATCACGCATTATCTGACGTTTTGTTTCAGGATCCTTATGGTACTGATCACGCATTATCTGACGTTTTGTTGCAGGATTCATAAAATATTTTTCTTTGTGACAAAAAGCATCTTTTTCGATTCGTTTCGAACGCTGTTCCTCAGTTTCCTTACTACGTGCAAGTCTTTTTCTCAGTGCATCCCTCTCTCGTCTTTTCAATGTCTCCAACGGCAGTAGCGTTAATGGAGCAATTGAATCATAGAGGTACGGAAAATGAATTATTGTTTGTTTTTAAACATTGCGGACAAATGAGGTCTTAGCAACGATTGATTATACGTCACGATGCAAGGATTTACGCCAAACAGAATAGATGTAACAATCGCAATTGCCATAGGACCACAATTATAACCGTCACCTTGCGACTGAACTTTAGGAAAAACTATTAGATTGTTTTGACAATCATGAAAGGGAAATAATCTGTCCACAAAAATTCGAATTTCTCCATTCAAATTATATATATTTGCATTACGACTACCTTCATGAGAATCATATATAATAATAGATTTTGCATCGTAATGGCAAGCAACTCAATGTCCACCACCAAAATTCGTGTGCAGTATTTGCAAATGCTTCTTCTTTGAATTATTCAGTGGAACAATCTGATCGGGAAATATTGTCAACCATACAGGTCGAGGTGCATAATCAGAATTGCTCTCGAGTAGCGCATGGAAACTGTCTATCATCGTTTCCGTCAACCATTCTTTGAAAGCCAAAATATTCTTTTCCTTATTGCCATAATGGAACTTGTGACACTGATGATCCATTTTCAGTTGTTTGGGACAGTTTTAGTTATAGATATACGGCGTTTAAGGCAGCCTTCTAGTAATGCAAGTATCAAATAAGATTTTTCTAATTAGACGCCTAGAGCAGGCGAAAGGTCTGAGATATTGCAGACTAAAATGCTACAAAAGCGAATACTGTTAATTTGGATGTGTAATAGACCCAAAACAAAAATACTTTTTCTAATTGTATAGGCGCCACGGGCAAGCCAAAAATCTGCGCTATTACAGACGAAAACGCTATAATAGCGAATAATTTTAGTTTGGATACGTAATAGGCCGAACAAAATTAATTTTTGTAATTGGATGCAGGCGTCTAGGGCAAGCCAAAATTCAGCGCTATTAGCAGCCGATGTTCTAATTCAGCGCTTATGGCAGCTTTTATACAGCGCCTGAGCAGCCGATTAATTTTTTTTTATTTTTCCGGATCTGTAAAATAAAAAAGTTATATAAATACATTATAAATTATTTTAATAAACATATGCAAAGATTCAAAATTATTACACTAATGAAACAATACTTCAGAAACTGCAGTTAAAAAGAAATGAAATTACATCTGTTCATTTTTCTTTTGTATAGTACTTGTAATTCACGTAATCACATTGACACGTCAAAATAGTATTTATTTATTATTATTGTAAATAAATCATCATTGCAGTAGACCTAAAATTTCTTAAAATTAAAAATCATAATCGAAAATTTGAAGTAAATCTAATTTTTTTTATAAATAGAAATATTCTATTTTTTTTTAATTTATCGATTCTTCACTATATATTTGATTCAATAATCTTACCTCAAGGTTTTTATGCACAAAATGATGAATACCAATCGAAGTTAAATGCCTATCTTTGTTTTCCCTTTAAACTAAACAACTTTTGTTTGAAATTTTTCTATATACTTTCGAGATATTTAATAAGTACAAAATTTACTTATGAAATAGGTATTTCTGTACAAACAAGATTTATAAATACAGGATTTACTTACAGATTAAACAAGAATTTTTAAGAGGCATTGATGATTTATTGATAATAAAACGTCCTACGACATTTAAATAAACTTGTTAAATATGCAAGACGAAAAAATGTTTCAAACAAACACCATAGGATTTGAAGAAAGACAGATGATGCTGATATTCATTTGACCTTGCAGAGATCTTGAAAATTCCTGTTAACGTTAACCCACTAAACATGAAATATACATGCAATGTTTCAAATTGTTTCATTTAGATTTCAAATGATACATTTTACGTATTTGTTTTTGATATAATTCATAAATGTTACAATTGAAATATTTCATCATAGTATATATTAAAAATATTTCAAATGAAATATCTCAATTGATATATATTTAAAACATTCTAAAGTTATCGTTTTAGATATATTTACAAAATAATAGTAAAATAAATATTTATGTACACGATTAGATAATCGCTTACATAATTTGGAAAATGGCAATCACGTATTACATTCAAATTGTGTTTATTTATTATAAATAAATTATTAGAGAGAAATATTGAAAAATATTGAATAACATAATTAGAATACGTTGTATATAAATATTTATATAAATGGTCTTGTTTTAAAATTGTATTATTATTTAAATGCTTAGAATGTATATATTTTGTTATTATATATTTATTTATATATTTATATTTTTTTTATATTGAAAAGATTCATTTTTCTTTTTCCTTTTTTTAAATTAATAAATTTTATTAAATATTTGTTTGCCAATTAAACAAAAATGTAATCGTACACCAGCAATTACTTTTCAAAATATTATTTTTCTTGTGTGTGAATAGTTTCATATAATATCTGGATTGCAAATATATATTGTTAATAATAATAGTTTTGTTGCATATCTATTATGCATATAATTTGGAAATAATATAATTTAATAATTAAAAATTGCAAACAGAATAATATATTCACATATTTATATTTATTATATTATATCTGCACATATTCATATTGATGAGATAATTGTTTATTATATAAAATCATGTGCGTGATAATTAAATATTTTCTATGCAATCAAATTAATAAGGAATATAATGATTTAACATGATTATATTCTAAATCTGTTGGTGAAAACGTTACGTGCAACAAATATATACAATTTAAGTTATTAAAATTTTATTATTTTTGTAAAATATCATTGACTTTGTAGAATACTTGAAAATATTACAATTCTATTTCTTAATAATAAATTAATTAAATTTAATAAAGGAAATAAAACATTTTATCGTGTTCTGATATTGGACTTATTAACCATAGCGTGTAATTAAATATTATAGGTCTACGCTTATTGTGATAAAGCTCTTTGATTGTTAATTGACTGAAATATAACCTAAGAGCTTTGGACATTCACATTCCACAGTAATCAAAGAGTTAGGATTATCAATTCTTTAAGGTAACGTATTGATAGTTTGTTCATTACTTATCATAATGCAAATACAATTTGACTTTATCACTTTATAATTATTAAAAATCGTTTTAGAGTGAATCTTATGTAACAAGCTTTTTTTGGTTTTCTTCGGAATTTTTTATAATGAACTCATAAATGTTTTGTATATGTATAAAAAATTTCATTTTAAAAAAGGTAAAAAAAGTTGTTAAGTCCGCGTCAAAAACTATATCTCCAAAACCTTACAGAATCTTAAAACATATATGAAAAATAATGTATTTAAAATATATAATGACATTAAAAACTTGCAATAACAAAAATATAAACATTAAAGACTTGCGACAAAAAAAATTAATTTAAAAACTTAACATACATATACAGGGTTATTCCGGAAAGTAATGCGTCGCATTTTTTTAAAAAAGAATTTATTGATCGCATAGGTAAAACAACTTAAAATTGTTCGAAGTATGACCCTTCTGCGTCAATACATTTTTGCCAACGCGATTTCCATGCGTCATAAGATTTCTGGAACTCCTTGACTGGGATGCTGTTCAGGGAGGCCGTCGAAGTAGCTTGTACGTTGTCAACCGACTCGAGCTGTTGTCCTTTGAGCTCCCTTTTCAGCCGAGGAAATAAAAAAAAGAAATTGGGATTATCTGCACAGAGTTGCTTGAGTTCTTCACAAACTTCCACTCGGTGTTGCTTTTGCGCATCGGTCAACACTCTGGGCACAAGTTTTGCGCAAATCTTCCGCATGGCCAAGTCTTCCGATACAATCTCGTGAACAATCGTTTTCGGCAAGTTCAATAATTCCGACATTAAGCGAACATTCATTCGACGGTCTGAATTCAATAATTGGCGCACACGAGTCACATTGTCGTCCGTTCGCGATGTTGACGGGCGTCCTGCGCGGGCCTCGTCGGCGACCTCCTTCCGACCTTCTCTAAACATCTTGTGCCATCTGTTTGACTGCGATTTGGAAAGGCAATCGTCCCCGAAAACTTTCTTGAGCATTTCAAAAGTTTCCAGCGGCGTCTTGTCCAGCTTCACGCAAAACTTTATCGCATAGCGTTGCTCTATCGTTCTCTCTATCACAAGTTCGACGCGACCACTAAGCAGATGTTCACAGAATAAGCCGTCCTAATCCTCCAAGCGCATGGAAACAATTGAGCGACCTACCGTTGGAAAGCTAAGGGTACCCCCTTCCTCCCCAACCGGTCCCATCGCTCTGCGATGTATAGTCGCGTCACAAAAAAATGCGACGCATTACTTTCCGGAAAATCCCTGTATTATATAACATACATATATATACATATATTACATGAGGTGAGACACGGATGTGATTTATTTATAATAAATAAACGTTATTTGAATGTAATGTATAAAAAGATTGTGAAATAGTTACATGTTTGAACACATAAACGCTATCTAGCTATCCAAAAAAAAAGTGTATTACCACACACACACACACACACACACGCGCGCACGCGCACGCACGCACGCACGCACGCACGCACGCACGCACGTATACATTCTTCTTTATAATGCTCAGAATAAAAAATCAGCACATGATCCACATTCTCTCAAAAACCATGAAATATGACACATTTTTCATACATAATTTCCAATATTTTTAAACATAATTAATTGTAACAATAATTTTTGGTATCACTAGTCTAGGTTTCATCACAGTAATAATTTAAAATATGATATTTAGTATTAAGGCAGAAAATCTATAACTTGGCAAAAATAATCTTATTTATTTTATGATCTCCTTCGACAGCGCACTGCTGATTTCACTAAAACATCTGATAGCTATTACATTGACTTTGCAACCATATTTTCTAATTGTATTCCGATTAACTTCTTCACAATTATTTTTATTAATTAGTGTAATTTCTGTAACATGTAATGTTACGAAAATTGTATGTTACTTTGCACTTATTATTATATTAATTTTATAAATATAATTAACTTTTTTATAATTTTTATTATTATTAGCATAAAATACATATTTATAAATATATAATTTTAATATTGATTGATATAATATAAAAAACACTGATGTATACCTTAATTATATATTAAATAATGCAGAACATTACACAAAACATTTTAAAACTATTATAATTATATATAATGAATATTTCAGATTTTTATACGATAATGAATAAAATAGACAAAAATATAAAATAATATCAATTGTGTGTATGTGTGTGTAAAATGAAGACGAGTAATAAGTCATAATGAGTCAATGATCGATATTTATCAATTTGTTGCATATTGAATATCATCCAACTATGCTCTTGAAAAAATAATAGTTTTGATTTTCTGCTTGAATTTGCGCATACCATGGAATATAAAAAAATCGTAAAAATCGGGATATGTTTCTGTAATATAAGTAATAGGTAAGCAATCAATCTCTAATTCATTAATATTTTCTATGGACCATCGGAAAAATGTTTCGTACACCGGATGACTATAATCTCGTATTATTTTTATGAGAGGACAATGCTTTTCCAAATCCCAATTATGCAAGTAACGTAGATCATCATCTGTTTGTGATTCTGCAATTTCCCTCATAAAATTAATAAAACTTGGGCGATGTAATTGGCTAAATTCACAAAAAATTTAAAATATGTAGAAAAACATTACAAATACGTGAAAATTGTTTGTGTAATATTTATGTTATAAAACATTTTAATAAATACTAAGAAACAAAATATAAAATTGCGTTTTCTTTATAAATTTGTTATATCCCCCAAAGATATACAATAGATATAACTATTAAAAGTTAACTAATATTAAGAAATGGGTACTCGTATTGCATCCG
This sequence comes from Nylanderia fulva, assembly GCF_048542155.1. Lineage (NCBI taxonomy): Eukaryota > Metazoa > Arthropoda > Insecta > Hymenoptera > Formicidae > Nylanderia > Nylanderia fulva. The sequence goes on from NW_028191097.1 coordinate 26,069, forward strand.
CAATTACGACAGACACTGACCGCGTTAAAAAACGCATACGATGCGAGGTATACGCGGAATCAGAATTACGACAGATAATGACCGCGTTAAAAAACGCATACGATGCGAGGTATACGCGAAATCAGAATTACGACAGATAATGACCGCGTTAAAAACGCATACAATGCGAGATATACGCGGAACAGAAATTGATCAACGTGCAAGCAAAGCAGAAGGACTTTGAATCTGCTTCGCTTGCACCTAGATTCTCGACCGGGGAAACCTGTTGCCAGGCACCCCTTCCGATCGGGAAAAACTCCAAAAAACAACGATATAAAAAGAGAGTAGAGACGCGACAGCTCGCTCAGTCGCAGACACAAATAATCGCTCTAACCACGATCTCGCTAAACCGCGCGCGCACCTAGCATCGACTCGCAGTTGTGCGCGATACGCGGAGTAATAGAAAGTCAGTGCCGCACACACGATAAAGCTTCAGTGTATTAATAGTGGAATAAAATAAAGACCAAGTGGTTGAAGTTGAATAAAAAATTTAATACAAAAAGTGTAGTGCATTATCTACAAACACCCGACAAGTCCTGACGCCCCGGATTCCCATCCCAATTTGGCGCGACCCTTAAGTGTCTCTCCCGAGGCACACAACAAATTTATATATCTATTTATATATCTTATATTTATATTATGATAATAAAGAATATAACATAATTTTAAATGCAATTAAATAATATATTATTTAATTTTTCATTAAAGCACTAAAACAGATTATATTTGAACAAAGTATTGAGAGAGTTATAAAATGATTTGAACAATAACAAAACAAATTAAAAGAAAATAAAGACAAAACAAAAATTAGAAAATAAGTAGGTAGATCTACGAGAGAAGGAATAATGAAAAATGGAGAAGGTAATGGAAAAGAGATGTTAGATATTTAATAACCTGTTAAAAAAGATTAGAAAACAAATAAAAAATAGCAAAAGATGCAATTAAAAGAAAAGAAATTATAAGAATTATGGACAATATACATATATATAAATAAGGGAAATAATAAAAAAATAAAAATAATTTTAAAAATTATTTCAAAAAATAACAAATTATGAAACAAAAATAAACAAAACAACAATGAATCTGCATATGAAAAGAGACAACGATAAATCAACAACTTCTTTCTACAAAAGCGGTTTTCATAGTAAAAATAATGAAATAAAATAAATATAGTAGAAAAACGAGAAAAAATAGCGGAATTGTAAAAACTAAAAAACACCATTATGAATAATGGCCCCGCCCCCAATTTTTAAGCTTTATTGCCACTTTCGCTTTACTCTTAACGCGAGCGGGGACGCGGATTCGGAATTAATCGCGGAGGTGCACTCGTGAATATCCTGCACCAAGCGTCTTTTGTTATCGTAGCGTGCTATATAGTCCCGGGCCCCTTAAAATTCGAATCGACAACCGAGTTTTTCCCGTTAAAACCCCGGTCGCCCTTCAGCGGGAATGAAAAATTTTGCGCGATTTCATCTACGAGACACGTTCTCGTTTATCACGCTTGAATTATCGCAAATTCCCAATCGCTAATTCCCCGGGAAAATCTGGAAAGCTTATACGGGGAAGTTAAACGCTGCCGGATGTGAAGGCTTTTTTAAAATGGCTAATGGATACGGCTCGGGAGGGGAATTTCGCTTGGGGTTCCACGGCCCCTTTCCCATTCGGCAAAATCAAGGGGGTATAATATGCTGCTTCCAAGCGGAATGGGTCCTCGTGAAATATTTGGGGGTGGCGACAAAGCCTCGGTTGCGAACGATACCTTGCATTTTGCTCGTATCAGAAATTCCCTTCATTTTTGCGGCGGGATCGCCGATTCCCGTAGATTGCCTTTTTTTCCGATTTTTTTAAAATTTCCCAAGAGCGGTGTTGATTTGAGCGTCACCTTTTGTTCGGCCCAAAATACCCCCATCCTACAGCACAATTTTCCTGACACTAAATTGAAATACATTGCTTGAGCCCCAATGCCCCCGCTTTACGTGTTCCCCCGGGGAATGACACCTGGGTAGTAATACAACGATAATTGAGGCGGCGTTGCCGTGGATCCCCAAATTGTCACTGTCGCGGGGCCCCGATGGGCTCGGGAAACCAAAATTTTTTGGAATTGGGAATTTCTCTCCCAATGGGAGGGCGCGAGCCTTTGGGAAAAATAAATTTATGGGGTTGAAAAGTCTTTATTCACGACCGATATACACTATGGGGGCTCACAGGCCACTTTGGGGCCGATTTCGGTGCAAGGCCTTAACGTCAAGGCAAAAAAGGCGCTGAACCGTCCAAAAACCACTAATCCCGGCTTTAAAATCATGGCGGAGTATCGCTTTTTTTCTCCCCGTTTTATCGGCGGCCCCCCCTACTGCCTTTTCTACGAGTATTTGGCTGGGTTTTTTCGACGACCCCGTCCGAAAACGAAACAAAAGAGGGCTGCCCCCCGGAGAAAAGACCGGGAACCCCCGACGCATTTTAACTACCAAAGGTCGATGCCAGCACACATCGACTTCGTTATTGGTTTTAGTGGGAGGACACCGACGCCTCCGGGCCCCGGCGTCCGTACAAGGACTGATTATCAGCTATTTATGTCGTTAATATAATCGCAAAAATCCCAATATATAATAAAAATTGTTTGTTGGGCTTATTGGAGGTTTTAAGTCGTTTTAAAAATTAAATTTTAAATTCATCTTTATTTATAACTGAACAAAGGATCTCCTGTTGGGGCTTTCAATTCCTCCATTAAGTATTATTGTGTTATATATATTATTTTAATAACGTTAAATCCCTAAAAACTTAAAAAATACGTATTAAATAACATCCATTTAAAAATTTTTTTTTTTTCAGTGATTTTTTTTTTCAAGTACAATAATAGCAATACTGAATAAAAAATTTTAAAAAAATAATGGGCTAAATTAGAAAATGTCTTTTGTTACAAACGTCATATGAGACTGATGTAAAAAAAGAATTATACACATCTCTGCAGTTTGAATCGACAATTAATTCAGCAGACGATAATTTTGCCTAATAACAAAAAAACAATTATAATATGTAGATACTTGTCCAAAATTTAAATACGACAAATAATAAATGTACATACTGCAAATAACATAATGAAAAACCAAACAATTTGACACGCATGATAATGTGATTCCCGTCCCGAGATTCCATGAAACAAAAAATTAGATTGAACCATTGGAATATATTGGATGTGATTGAAGAAATTAACTGTTCAGAATTCTTATCCTTTGAAATTTATTTAATAATCTCCCTATTGGTAAATGATTTCATAGTTAACGCGTGGAAACAATGTTTTTTAAAATACAGACATTTGCTTAGGGTAGTCAAACTCTGCCATGATGATTGTTGGGTATTCTACGAGTGATATTTCCACGATTAGCAAACGACTCCGAACGTGCTCTTTTAAAAACAAGCAAGATTCATGTCCATATGAACTTAATAAGTGTTTCCCTCCTCCAGGTTTCTTTTGTCACATTTGGCATAGAGAATGGACTCGTAGGCTGATATATTAATAAATTTAAATATTCAAAAACAATTTGATGCAAAATGTAGAAAAAATAGTAATTCCCAACCTCTTAACTAACATTGATGGTTTAACCGTATCTAATTCTTCAAAGCTCAATGCTCTGGCACTTACCGTTAGACTCCATAGATCTCAAATCTGGTTCGATAAAAATTAACAAAAAAAAACACCCTTTGGCGGCTGGATATATCACGGACACAAGAAAAACACAGCCTATGTATAAAGAACCAATTGTTACAAAATCTGAGCTTTATAACAGAGTTCAAACATTTAGAAATCAAAATGGTTTTAACTAAATAAAAAATAATAAAAAAGGTGGAAAACTTTTTTGTATGCTCCTTTGCAAAATCATTTTTTTTGTAAAAGGCTACGGGCAAAAGCCTGCAAAAAAGCATTCAGAGGGACTTGTTAATGGAAGAATGATTTTTTTTACAAAAAAATGCAAAAAATTTTCGGAAACTGATTTTATTTATAAATAAATTTAAAGGGAATTCCAAAAAGATAAAGTTTTCAAAAAGCAAAATATTGGTTTTCCCGTATCTCAATTTCCCTCTCGATGGCATGCATCTTGTTTTTCTAGGCGTAGTTAAAAATTAATTATTTTTTTGGGATAAAGGGGGAAAAAAAAATCATGTTTCCCGGACTGAAAAAAATGATATTAATAATCAATTAGTTTTTGAAAAATTTTGTGGAAAGATTTTCCCGTTGCCAAAAAGTTTGGGACATTGAATCTAAAAACCCACGAATTAAAAAAAATTTTTATTATACACCGGACCAATTTGTTTTAAAAATTTTGAAAACAAAATTTACAAAACATTTCAGGGCCTTATCCGCGTATTCAAATTTTAGCAGCCCTGCATTATCAGATTATAAAATTTATTCATTGAAACCCTCGAATACTTTGTTCAAAAATATGCATATTTTAGGGAAAAGAATATTTTATCAAATGTTCAGGGCCTTATACTTTTGCCCTAGATTGTTGAAACATGGTCCACTTGCCCTTCTTTGTTTTAAATAAAAATTATTTTTTAGAAAAAAAAACAATTCAAGTACAAGAAACCTTTAAAAAAATTTTTGTAATAGGTTAAAAGAAAAAAATTAGCAAAAAAATGATAAGAAAAAATACCTTTTTTAACGTCCAATGTCTATCAATTTCATAAAAGTTTTTAAATTTTTCTAAAAACAGTAATCTTGAAAAGTTTGAAAAAGCAATGTATAAGAAAATTTGCTTTTAGTTGTAAGGGTTCCCTTTTTCCCGACGCCGCGGATCGGCCGCCGGTTCCGGGGTTTTGGGGGGAAGGGGGAGATTCAACTCGCTTTTCCTTATTAAACCATACTTGGTTTTTTAATTCAAAAGAAACAAGTAAAACAAAATGATTTTTGGGGCTAAAGCCTAAAAAGAAACTTATTGATATGGGTAAAAAACAAAATTTTTGTTGCATAAAGCCCCTATAGAGAAACTTATTGACTCTCGGTAAAAACAAATGTTTTGGAAAAACCCCCTAAATAGAGAAACTATTGACACTGGGTATAAAAAAAAATAAGGAGGGTATCCTGTAGGGTGTCCGGAAAAGTTTACAATTCCCCGTATAATAGAGTCGGTGTACGGGGCGTATAGCCTAGGGCGAAGAAACCGGAAAGGGGAAACCCCGGCGTAATGACGAAAAAACCCCCCCGGGTATAGCAGAAGAGCCCGGAAACCGGAAAACCCGGCGTAAAAACGAGAAACCCTTTGCCCGGCGTTAACAGGAAGAGCCGGAAACCGGGAAAACCCGGCCGAACACGAGAAACCCTCCCCCGGCGGTAACGGGAAGAAGGAAACCGGGAAACCCGGGCGTAACAACGAAAAACCCCTTTTGCCCGGGGTAAAAAAAAACCCGGAAACCGGGAAAACCCCGGGAACAACAGAAACCCGTTGCCCGGGGAAAACAGGAAAGCCCGGAAACCGGGAAAACCCCCGGCGAAAACAACGAGAAACCCGTTGCCGCGTGTAACAGGAAGAGACCCGGAACCGGGGGAAACCCGGCGTAACAACGAGAAACCCGTTCCCCGGGGTTTAACGGGAAAGCCGGGAAAACCGGGAAACCCGGCGAAAAACAACGAAAACCCGTTGCCCCGGCGTGTAGCGGAAGACCGAAACCGGGAAACCCCGGCGTAACAACGAAAACCCGTTGCCCGATACTAAGGTGGGGGCCCGAAACCGGAAAACCCGGCAAACAACGAGAACCCGTTCCCTGGCTAGGAGTCTGGACGGGGGTCCCCGGCTCATCCGTCGACCCGGCCCCTTATATATCCCGCGTTCCCCAACAACCTCGAGGCTGGGGGGGGTTGGGGTAACGCCGGCGTCGTATGGGGCGCCTTGGGGTTGTATGGGGGCCCCCCGGGGGGGGGTGACCCTGCATCAGTTAAGTTTTTGTGCTAGGGGCGCCTTAGGCCCATGCCTCAAGTGGCGGGCGGGTGATCGGCCCGCAGGCGTTAGAAACGGTACCCCTTTCAAAACCCCCTCCCAAACGGCGGTCGTAGGGTTGGCGAATGGGTGGCTGGGAGCTCAGACCCCCACGCTGAGCACGTCCGCCACGGAGTAAAATTTGGTATCCGGACCATGTTTCGTGGCTTTCCTTTTGGTTAGGGTGAATACCCCGCGCCCGAAATCATGGTCAGGACCTCGGTGGGTATTTTTTGGGAAGGACTTTTAGGCGTTTTTTGAGCCCTGGATGTCCTTTTCATTTCCCCATTCCCCTTGGGGATTTGCTGGCGGGCGCTTGGCGAAAGTCGGCCCCGCGGCTATGGTATCGCGGGTGTTGCGATACCCAGCAGGGGCGTCTCCCCTAAGATTGGGGGCCCAAAAAAAATCTGGGCGTGGTGAGCCTGCCCCCCACAGCTTTCCTACGCTCGAGGAAAGCCGGGGGGGCCTTGCCCCGGTGGCCCCCATTTTCGATCTGATCCAGATCCGGGGCCCGGTTCAAAAGGTGTCGGGGTGGGTTTTCGTCTTTGTTTTTGGGTTGGGGTTCCGGGGCCCTTTTGACTTTTTTGGGACAGGTAGGTAGTTCGAAAAAGGGGGGGTTTTTGCCCGACAAAACGACGGAGGGGTCGGCGACCTCGTCTAAAATTCCTTTTGGATCGTTCCTGTCTTTTTTGGCCCAAAGGGAAGCTTCGGTTTTTGATATTTATTACCCCCGGGGCATCGGAAGGGTTTAAAGGGGTCGGGATCTCCCCTGGGCAGGCCCCACGTTTGGGCGCCAGGGGGCGGTTCACCTTTCCCCACGCCCCGGAGGCTCGCCCCTTCCAGGATTTGGGGGGAAGGGGAGATTCCCACTCGCTTATTCCCTTTTTAACAAAAATTTTTTTGGTTTATTCAAAAAAAACAAGTAAACAAAAGATTTTTGGGGATAAACCTAAATAGAGAAATTATTGACTACTCGGGTTAAAAAGAAAATTTTTTTGGGATAAAGCCCCAAAAAGAGAAAATTATTGACTACTCGGTATAAACGAAAATGTTTGTTTTTGGGATAAGCCCAAAAAAGAGAAACTTTTGACTACTCGATATAAAAATAAGGGGGCTATAGCGTAGCGGGGTCCGGAAAAAATTTACAAAATTACCCGGTATAATAAGTACGGGGTTTTCGGAGCGTTACCCTTTGGGAGAAGAAACCCAAACCGGGAAACCCCGGGTACAAAGAGAAACCCCTTTTCCCGGGGTAACAGGAAGAGACCGGAAACCCGGGAAACCGGCGTAACAACGGAAACCGTTGCCCGGGTGTAAAAGGGAAAGACCGGGAAACCCGGGGAAAACCCGGGCCCCTAACAACGGAAACCCTTGCCCGGTTTTAACAGGGGGGACCGGAAAACCCGGGGAAACCGGGTAAAAACGAGAAACCCGTTTCCCGCTGTAACAGGAAGAGACCGGAACCGGGGGAAACCCCGGGGTAAAAACGAGAACCCGTTTTCCCGGGTGAACAGAAGAACCCAAAACCGGGAAAAACCCGCGTAACAAAGAAAACCCGTTGCCCGGGTGTAACAGGAAAGCCGGAACCGGGAACCCGGCGTAAAAACGAGAAACCCTTTTCCCGGGGGGTTTTGCGGAAAGACCCGGAAACCGGGAAACCCGGCGAACAAAAAGAACCCGTTTCCCCTACTAAAAGGGAGGGGGGCCCGAAAACCCGGGAACCCGGCGTAACAACGAGAAGCCCCTTTCCGGGTAGGAGGGCTGGGCAGGATGGGGCCCGGGTCACCGTGAGCCGGCTTATACCCGCCGGCGGTTCCCCCCATTAAACCCCGAGGCTGTGGTGGGGTAACGCCCGGGGCGTTGGGGGGCCTCTGGGGGTTGTAGTGGGGGGCCCCCCGGGGGAGGGTGCCCGTCACAGTTAAAATTTTGCTTAGGGGCGCCTTTGGCGCCCTCCCCAAGTGGCGGCGGGGGATCGGGCCCCCGAGGCGTTTGTAACGGGGGTAGCCGTACAAGTTAAAAAACAAATTTTGTATTTTTGTGGAAAATTTTTTAAAAATCAAAACTTCAAAATTTTTTAAAGGGAAGAAAAAAATTTAATCCAAAACCCTTTTTTCAGTTTCCCTTGTTCCCAGGGAATTTTTTAAATTTACAACAAACTTTTTCAATGATTTTTTACACAGTCTATTTACGACATTAAAGGGAAAATTTTTGAAATTTTCCCTTCGAGATGGTTTTTATCATCAGCCCGTGTTCTATGCAGAAAATATAAAAAAATATAAGCAAAAATAGTTTTGGTACTTTTAGTAGGTACGAGTATTAGGAACGCGGTACGTCTCGCAAGTTTATTTATTCGTCAATTAAAAAACAATTAAAAAAAAACAAAAAAAATATCGAAAAAAATTTGAAAAAATGCGAAAAAATCGAAACAATAGCGAAATTTTCCCTAGGGCGCTACTGTGTTCCTTTAACCGGACGTAACACGATTTTTCGTAACTTTAAAAAAAAAATTTGAAATTTTCATGAACGAAAAAAATTTTTTTTAAAAGATGACC
>NW_028191098.1:0-34472 GCF_048542155.1 Nylanderia fulva
CCTGCAACAAAACGTCAGATAGTGCGTGATCAGTACCATAAGGATCCTGAAACAAAACGTCAGATAATGCGTGATCAGTACCATAAGGATCCTGAAACAAAACGTCAGATAATGCATGATCAGTACCATAAGGATCCTGAAACAAAACGTCAGATGGTGCGTGATCAGTACCATAAGGATCCTGAAACAAAACGTCAGATGGTGCGTGATCAGTACCATAAGGATCCTGAAACAAAACGTCAGATGGTGCGTGATCAGTACCATAAGGATCCTGAAACAAAGCGTCAAAAAATGCGTGATATATATAAAAAAGATCTTGAGGGAATACGTAAAAGAAAGCGGGGGCAAATACCAAAAAGATGTAGAAAATAAAAGGTACGTCAAAAGAAAAATTATTTAAAAAATGCTGCCCGTGAAAGAGACCGCCAACGAAAATTCAGACAAAAATATCCCGACTTATTTAAAAATTGAACCAAAAAATTGTACAACAAGAGGTGCAATGCAAAACGTAGCGAGAAGTCTATCGTACAAAGATGGAAAATGTTCAAGAGAATGGAGGAAAAATGTAATACTGTTCGATCTTGGCAAAAGTGTTTTAAGTTTCCAAAATATTCAGAGTTTTATATTCAACAGATGTCGAGAAAAATTAATAAATCAACAGTATGTGCTCGATTGGAAGCCGAACAGATATTTAAGTAGTGTGTAATAGCAAAAAAATCGTACCTCAATGCAGCAAGAAAAGTGTTTTCATATTTGAAAAACGTTGCTGAAGCTGCGTTATTGCGATTCAATGAATGTAAGACTTTGAAATATCCAAAAAGCGATCAACTTAGAGCTCTTTGTGGCTTATCCAAACATACTTCGTCTTCCGAAGCGTACTTTTATGAAACTGCTTACGAGCAAAGGAAAAAGTTTGAGCAACCACTTATAATGAGACAATCCTCTCCTCACGGAGTAATAAATGTTTTGCCGTTAATAGATAACCATGGTAAAAAAATAAAATGTGGCATTGTGATGAGAACAAATGCCACATAAATGATACTTCCATGGAAAAGTTTGTAAAATTTTTGAAATTGTTTGAAGAAGATACTTTGAAAAAGATAATGAATGTTAAATTCATGGCGCAGCTAAAAAATTGTTCCGTTTCACGTACGAGTAGCAGATTAGGACATCCTCCGGAATGCTATACAAATCCGAATCTTTGCAAGTCATACATTGCAACGATAAACACTTTATCACCTCATTTTCCTTTCGTGAGAAATATTCGAAGAAATGTTTACAAATTGATCGACAATTATAATAAGTTTTGTCAACTGTTTTCATCTTTGAGATTCATCAATATGGATAAATTAGTTGAAATTTCCAATGATTTTAAGAATAAAGCAAGATTATATCCAAAAAATGTAACTAATGTTTGTTTGGACGAGGAAAAGATTTTCTCGCAAAATTACGAAGCATTTAAAGTCATGAAAAAGCGATTGTTGGATTTGCCACGTATCCCTTGCATCTCTTGCGAAAAATTATGCTTGATAAGAGACGTTTCTAAGCTCGAGAAGCTGAGGAAAACAATAGACGGACTTTTTTGGAAAGATCTGATAGCAAACGTAACAGAACACAAGGTTTGTTCGCGTCGCATGCCCTAACATGCTCCTTCTCACTCCAATGCGCTCCAATACGTTCGTGTCACCGGAAACAAGATGGCGACTAGATGTTCGCGTCACGTTAGAGCATACTCTAAGGAGCAATTAGGAGCACGCTCTATTTGCCTCACCTTCGAAGGTGGTGCATTTGGGGCTATTTTATCGCGCATGCGTGTGAAGCTTGTACTGTAAACAGTATCCACTGCTCAAGAGTCGGGTAGTCCAATAACCTCGCTTTTATTATTCGGCTACGCCGTCACTGTCTTGATATTTCACAATGGAAACTTCTTTTAAGTATTCAGGTAAGAATTTTATATATGATGCTGATTACTTAAATACTCATAATACTTTTTATATTTTTACTTAATTAACTAATAAAATAAATTCTAAGAGATAGATTAAATGATTTTATTCTAAGATAATTTAAATTGCATAAATATTGTACTATATTAATAGTTTTATTTTTCAGCTGTGAAACCTAAACTGGTATCATTAAAATTAATTAAGCCTCCCCAGACTTTTGCGTGTACTTCTGTTGTAACTGCTACAACAAACTCGACACAGTTCCTAACCACAACTGCGCCTTTGGATTCTGTACTGAATAAAATAAGTTTTTCTACAATTCAACCTCAGACTATAATCCACGAGAGTCCTTCTGTTACAGTTCCTGTAACAAGCTCTATGCAGTACACACCTACAACTTTGTCTTTACTAGACTCTTCAATTGTGAATGCTTTACTAAATAAAGCAGGTCCTTCTGAAATTCAGCCTCAGATTAAAATCCATGAGAGTTCTTCTGTTACGATTCCTGTAACAAGCTTTATGCAGCACACGCCTACAATTGTGTCTTCATTGGACTCTTCAATTATAGACTCAGATAATGAAAAAGAGAATACTTCTGGTGTCAATAATGATGGCTATTTTATTTGGGACTATAAAACCATAATGTTGTTTTTCACAGAGTATGAACAGCATGAAAAAAAATTCCAGAAAAGAAAATATCAAAGTAAAGAGGCTATGTTTCAAGCGATAGCAGAATCCTTCCAAGAAAGAGGTTATGTGAATGCTACTAAAAATCACATGAAAAATAAATTTAAATTGTTGAAGAAGAAATGGGATAAACATATCAAACAGACCATGGGAAAAAATAGTTCTGGAAAAGGCACTAAACCTCTTCCATTTAAAGAGTAAGTTCTATCTTGTGTTTTCTGTATATAATTATATATATGATATTTTTGAATTAAACATTATAATTAATAGTTTAGTCGATTTGTTTCATATTTTTATTTTGTCATTCTTACAATATTCTGTTTTTATTAAGTAGTTAGTATTATATTTAGTATTTAATAAGTAAGTAATAGAATACATATGTATCTTTACAGTGAAATGATAAACTTATTTGGAAAAAGTCACAGTGGAGTGCCATCTTTTGTAGCTGGCCGCAATGGAATGGTTTCTCAAGAAGACATTTTGCAAAAAGTGGTCAGTCAACATTTGTCTCAGTGAGTAATCATCTCCTTAAAATGTTTTTTAATTCATTTCTAGATATATTTTTAGATATAATTTAAAATGTTTTCTATTATAGGAATGTAAATGAAGAACAATCTTCTATTGCACTAGACTCGCCACCTTCGACACCATCTGCAGTTAACAGTCAATCTCAATCAGTAATAGGTAGCAGCAAATCGTCCATGACGGATAGCAGTTGCTCATCTTTAATAAATACAAAAGCAAAAGTACGAGATGGCAAATTGGCGCATACTCTACAATCACTTAAGGAATCCATCTGTGCTGTGCTACAAAGAGAAAGTGATGCCAAACAAGAAACACGTACAAAATATCTGACGGAGCTTAAAAAATGTAATGAATTACAAATAGAACAATTACAATTGCAAAAAGAACGAAATAGTATCTTACAAAGGCAACTTAAGATACTAGAGAGTATAGAAAGTAAAAAATACTCAACACAAGAATTATCAGACGAAGAAGATTAATAAGATATAATAAGACTAAAGATTTACTAAATTATATGTATACATAAGACATTCATAAAGTTTGTTCCTTTGCCTACTTAAAGGAGAAAATGTAGTAAAACACATTTATTAATCTTTTCTACATATAAATTCTGCGAAGTTACACATTTTTCCTGACAAGATCTGTCAGATATAGTAATTATAAAAATAGACACATTGTCTTTTAAAAAATGTTAATAAGATATTATTACAAATTTATAAAATTTATGAACAGTTTATTAAGTTTAATTTTAATTTTGTTAAAAGACAAGTGTGTTGGTTTTTACAATAATTATATCTTAATTAGATCTAATAATTAGATCTTTCATCATTGGGAAAAATGTGTAACTCTACAGGATTCAAAGGTAAAAAAAAGCTAATAAATGTACACATTTTCAATCACTTCATTTTTTACTTTATAACCAAAGTTACAAACTTTATGAACATTTCACGTAAATGAAGTTATATGTATTTAAAATTTATATAATTTTGTTAATTTTATTTAAAATTTTTATTTCAAGTTGAAATAACTTTTATTTTATTAAAGTTTATTTTAGTTTTTTATTTATTTATTTTCTGTTATTTTGATAAACAGCGTGACAAAGCTGTATCAAGCTCTGCAAGAGAGGAAAGCTACATTTACTTATTGAGTTCTTTTAGTTGAAAAAAGCTGCATTTATTTATTAAGTTTTTTTAATTGGAAAAAGCTGCATTTACTTATCGAGTTCTTTTTTACATAATAAAGCAGCATTATTTACTTGCAGTCAAGCGTACAAAACGTGATTGAAAATCAAAACTGTCATTTCTTGTTCAATTTACATTTTTTTGTTAATTATCGATAAAAAATCATAATAAAATATATATTTGCATTATGCAGTTATATTTCTCTATTTGTATGAAAAATAGGCGTATATGACAATAAAAGACTGATGTATGGATAAATTTTTAACAAAATTGTTTTATTTGTTGTCTTACATATTACATAAGAATTTATTTTATAAAATTTAATATCAAACTTTAATAATTTTTAATTAAAATGAGCTGAATAGAAGATATATAATTGTAATATTCATAATTATTAATAAATGAAATATATTTGTGTAATCGTTATGGTTATAATCGTTATAATCTTGAAACTATAATTGTACATTGTTTCCTAATTTTTATAACTAAAAAAACATAAATATTTGAAAGCACTTTGATAGTTTTGTACATTAAATACATATCATACATATTTTTAATTGAACGACACAGATTGATACAATGCAGTATGTGATATGTCGACGTTGACAACGACACGATATCGATATTTAAAAAAAATAATAAACATAATATTTAAATATTAATATTAGAACATAATATTTAAACAAATTTATTTGGATACTCTTATTCAAATCATCGTTGAAACAGTTGTCTACATAATTCGTCTCTGAGATCGCGACCATGTCGATCATCATCCGGATCTTCATTTCTATCTGCTGCTGGGACATTATGTAACAATACCTGCGCATTTATATCAGCATGGTTGTCGACTTCAGGTTCTTCCATGTGTTGCAAATCATCCAAGTCAGCCAAATTGTGAAGAACGCAGCAAGCGAAGATGAATTTGACGATAAATTGCATATTCCTCAACTTGAGGAAATATAACTGTCTGAAACGTTGTTTCAGTATTCCAAATCCATGCTCAACTGAAATTCTGCATTGACTGTGTATACGATTAAAATTTCTTTGGGCCTGTGTCAAATGTCCATTATCCCGATATGGAGTAATTAATTGGAGAAGGCATGGATATGCAGCATCTCCAAGAAGTATGCTTCCATCTAAAATAAAAGCATGTATATTTAAAATTAACAGCTAAGGCTAAGGCTGCTTTTTGATATTCATTCTGCTAGTTGAAAATCTATATTTTATATTATGTACTACAGATTTATAATACTGGCAGTAAATATCAAAACGTAGCCTATGAAAACATTTACAGTGAAGTATATATTTTAATCATAAATCTTACAGATATGGCAATGCATAGTCAACCACATCTACATACATAGAAATATTAAAAAATGTTTCTTTTTTTAATCTCCTCCGGACTTTCGAATACAGAAACTATAGATAATTACCAGTTCATATCTATAAAATATCTACGATTTTAACCGAATTGAATAAGAAATATAAAAATATTTGATTAAAATACAGTAATTAATTATGAATGTAATAAGTTCATACTTCCACAAAATATTGGCAAATCTTCAGCCAAACTGGAATTTGCAAATACTCTTGCATCGTGCACTGAACCAGGATAGCCAATTAATACATCTAAAAACTTTTTCTGTTCATTAACGGTCCCTTGCATGTGTACAGAAAAATAATGCTTTTTATTGATATAAGCCACTGGGTCTTCAGAAGGTTTGTCAATACGGATATGTGAGCCGTCAATACATCCTATAACAGAAAAGAAATACATTAAATGAATTAATATAATTAGATTACACATACTGAATTACAAAACTGTGATAAATTAAATATATCATCGAAGAAAATCACATTATTACCAATTACTCCTGGAAAACCTTTACTTTCAAGATAGTATCTTTGCGTTCTTTGTCTCTCTACTTCAGTAGGATACCGAATAACTTCATTCCTCATATCATACAAAAACTGTGTAACCCTCCGTAAGACAGATTCAAGAGTACTAAGAGAGAGATCGAATCTGTCAGCAACATCTCTGAAACTAGCACTTTGATGGCCAGCAAACCATAAAAAAGTGAGAATATGTTTTTCAGCTGAAACTACCTTGAATCCTCCATTTCCTATATAAATATTAATCAAACTTTATTCAAAATAAAGTCCAAAATTTTTAGTATACATATCTAATTTTAAAAAATCAATACTTACCTCCTAAATTTCTAAAATATGGCCAATGATTAAATTTCTCTACTATACTCATAAAAAGCGTTCTTTTCAAACGAAAATGCATAACAAATTCTCTATCTGTATACATAGGCACTGTATTTTCAATGTAATTGGTTATGCATGTCCTATGTATTTTTGAACGAAACCTTCTGCAATTTCAACGATTACGTTAATGGCAATATCTGCAAATACAAATTATATAAAATTCAATAAAAATGCACAAACTACTTAAGGAAAGATGAATTTAAAATTACAAGATTTTTAGAGATTACACCAAAATTAGAAACGTCGCATCTTTATCATTAATACTCACTTTCTATTTCATCGTCGTTCCCATTGTCTTCTAACAATTCACCAATTCCTGCCAAAGGTACAGGATTTTCTGCAAAAACGTCATCATTAATATTATTTATTATTATAATGCGAAAAACGTCAAAAAAACCTAGGCGATCCATGCTGTCAAAACCTAACCTAATCGGTCAATGATGTACGATGTGCGATTGAAAGGGAAGGGAGTGCTCAAATCCGTTCGTGTCACTGAGCGTTGGTGCACATAAACCCATCTGATCCAACCGCCATCTTATCTGTGATCCAAGTGCTCTCTGGTGTACATTGGAGCATGTGACGCGAACAAACCTACAGTAATAATACTGAATTCGTTTGTCAGCTTTGTTTGGGTAAATTTCAAAAAGGCGTGTTGCTTTCTACTTGCATTTTGAATAATCTTGCGGTAAAACCATTACCAGATGTTTTGTCAGATTTCAATGATTACGAAAAAATGTTAATCAAGAGAATTAGCAGCTTTCAAGTAGTGCAATTGATGGGCAATGTTTCGAACAAACATATACTGCATAGACAAATGATCCGCAAAGTAAAAGGCAGAACATTTCATTTGCCTCTACCTTTACAAGAAACATTGGATAAGGTATGTCCTCCGGAAGATCCTATAAATTTGAATCACGAGTTGCACATTCTCGTTCGAAGTATACCCAAGAATTCTAAAGTGGTTTGGGAAAATTTGGTAGATATTAATAAAGTGTATAAGGCTTTACAATGGTTGAAAGAAAATAATCCTCCTTAC
Organism: Nylanderia fulva; assembly: GCF_048542155.1. NCBI lineage: Eukaryota > Metazoa > Arthropoda > Insecta > Hymenoptera > Formicidae > Nylanderia > Nylanderia fulva. The sequence goes on from NW_028191098.1 coordinate 7,644, forward strand.
TCGAAAAGTCGTCTTCCGGCGTCATCTGATGATCTATTAAATGATAAGTTGCAGAAAACAGAATATCGGATTGTCGATGACGAAAGCGACAATGACGAAATAAATGAGGTGGTTGAGAAATTACCGTGGATATACGCAGGATGCGATAAGTGACGTTAGAACTTCGGACGTTGGCCCAATTCAGTCACGGGGCAAACACAAGTGTGAATCCGAGGCAAGGAACTTCCCAAAGCAATCTTTTATCTTTTCTTATTATTTATTTACAAAAAGTCAAATCATGACTTGGACGTTTATTTATAAGATAGAATCAAATATAACATAAAAAGGATTAAAAAGAATTAAAAAACTGATCTCCAAATCGTCTCAGCGAATACCCGAACAAACAGAGGCCGAAGTGGAGTTCACAACAATATGGAACCCTAAATTCAATAGGAACTTAATTCTCACCTCAAACATAATTACTTAGAGAGTCAAATAACCTCCCAAGTCAATCATGGACGTAAGCCCAGGATTGAGGATGAGGAGACAGGTAGCAACTCCAAGGACCTGACCTACGTCGGATATTTGCTGAGCCGATCACAAAAAAATATATAATTAGATATTAAACACGATAATAGAATTAGATTAGATATATGATAGAATATAGCTGACATGCTGATTCTCGCAAATGAATTGACGAACCTCCCGGATGACAAAATTAATCGAAATCATTTTACACACGGCTGAGCACAACCGCTAATGACTTTACTGGGACAAGTAGGCGAATGTTTATTTATTTTAATTAAGTAGCTCGATTCCATTCATTTCATTTTATTTTATGTATTAGTCATCCGAGACATTTGTTTGTTCATATTGATACTTGTGGTAAAAAATGGTAAAGTAATTTATTTTGTTATTTATTCTGCACCAACAAGGTTGATTTTATATTATTTTATTTGTTTAATAATTATTAAAAGGGTTTATATGACAACAGTCCAAATCTCGAACATCCGGGCACGATAATTCGATTTTACCTAAAATATTAGGATAAAGGAACTCTTGTCGAGTGTACCTTACATCCGTAAAATCAAGAATAGGAACTCTCGCCAAACCTGTATTACACTACCGCGCAGCGATTCGCGCTGAGCCCAGTGGTGGGGCGACGCTCCACGATTGGCCGGCGGGCCAAGGGAAGGGCGAGCGTGAAGCGTACGGCCGACTATAAAAGCCGCGAGCAACCAACGCTCGAGACAGTCGGGTTTGCACAGTTCTGGTACTTGTCGAGCGCGATTCGTCGGGTTTGTACAGTTCTAGTACTTGTCGATCGCGATTCGTCCGAGACAAATCGTTGTCTCGTAAAACATTCGGTCGATCCGTGTAGTCGCGCGAAACTGCTAGACTCGGTGAATCTAGTCCGCGACAAATTCACGAATCCGATCCGGTACCACGTAATAAATGCGCAAAATCATAGGTGGCATGAGATGTGCTGCAAGCGGATAATTTCGCGAGTATTTGTAAACGGTACGATAAACCGTCGTGCGGATAATAAACGAGTGTAAATCGTAAATCTGTGTACAGAGTTCAAGCTGAGGACACTCTCGAATAAACTTCGTAGTGAAACCTATAAAACCAGTGATCTGTTACTTACCTACGTATCCGTTTCCCACGTCGATTCTCCATCGGGTGTAAATCCGTACCTAGGGCGAAGAAGAAGTCCGGCGGTATCCTGAAAACAAAGGAGAAACATAAATTAGTCGAATTCCGGCGAAATTGCAGTGTTCGCACTTGCATGACGCAATTCTGACTTGCGTCGCAGCGGCGGCCATCTTCAAAGGACGGCGCGGCATACATCAAGGACGACTCTAGCCCAGCGGCATCAACGAGCGTACCTGTGACGGAAGAGACAATTCGGCTACATCAACCTTCTTACTTATCCAGGTTAAAGTAAGTGGCAACCATTAAGGTGAAAGCGGGACGTCTGTTGGCCGGTAAGACGGGCGGAGGGCTAATTCTCTCACAACGTTCGATCACATAAGTACTTCCAGATTCATGTGCTCTGGGTTTTTAGGCGAAAAGGATATAGAAGAGGCATTTCCACAGCGATCCATTTCAATTATTCCAGTGGTCGGATACAACCTTAGCAACCAGCACTACGTGCAAATGCAAGCGTCTACGTGTGTTTATGCGATTCTCGCTTTTTAGGCCATTGTAATTCGAATTTTTACGTCCGGGGGAATAGCAAGACTATTTCCACATAAATAATGGAGTCAATTAGTATAGCTAATTATTTTCCAGAATCTCGACCCCTGTAGCTCGTCAATCATTTCGAAAAAGTACAGTAGAAAATAACGATCGTTGGCGCGGGCAAGCTTTCGAAACATTGCATATTCAGGAAGGAGGAATTTACATTTATCTGTCACACGCGCGCTTGGCATATACGCGATTAAAATATGCATACAAAAAGCTATTGACTATTACACGCACATTCATTTAATTAATAGGATTTTCTGCAGTTCTATAATGCAAAAATCCGATACGTGGTACAAAATTATAACTTCAATTTTTCAGCTTTCGCTAAAACAATTGTGATAAGATATCGCGATAATTATAATTTATCCATGGACATTTTTCACGCAGTATTTTCCTCCGAATTTATAACAGTGCATCGCTATTGCGCTATGCATATCTCCATCTTTTTTTATTAGCGCGCTTACGTTTATTGTTTCTCTTTACGGCGAGTAACAGAAGATAAAAGTTATTTCAATAATTCATCCAAGTACCACACTGTTTGTGTGACTAACTTTCACATATTTTTATGATATTTTATTAAAAACTAGCCAAGCCATAAAAAAACTTTAAGTCTGCGAAATTAGTAAAACTGGCATAAAGTTCCAGTGTTGTGGTGGAAATTTTTTGCAGAGCCGGGACATAAAAAAAAATTCTTTTCTTCTCCAATTTTCTCACTCGTACTTTATTTCGAACAATCTCTATAAGTTTTCTGAATGGGATGCATTCACAGGAGTATAATTATATGAGATTGGTATATATTCTGTTGTTAAAATTTTTTCAAATTCATTTCAAAGTTTTTATATCACGCGTTTTCTTTCTCTCTCTCTCTCTCTCTCTCTCTCTCTCTCTCTCTCTCTCTCTCTCTCTCTGTGTGTAAATCATTTGAAGTCCGTATCTAGTTGAATAAAAATTGAAAATAAATTTTCGACGTGCTAATTACGTAAATGTTCGAAGCCGCGGTTTGTGTTGGATCATCGGTAGAATTCCGTGGTACGTAACAGAGCAATGAGACTGGAGGCAAATAAAAAGACCACAAAGCTTGCGAACGTACGATCGGAAAGAGCGCAACGAGGAGGGTGGCGGTTTGTGGTGATCGGAGATGAAGAGGATTCGCTGCTTCTCCTACCATGAAGACCTAGTTTACCTTGGCGTCGTGTCGGTGCTCTCTCCTTTGTACAGAAAGTGTCATAGAGGACGATCGAGATGGCTCTCGATCAATGCTACTGTGTTCAGAGAGAGGGAGAGAGAGAGAGAGAGAGAGAGTGTGTGTGTTACGTTTCTCTTACTATCTAGCTCAAATGACAAACATTCGTGCTTCTGTGTCGATCGTAGGGATTAGTTCAGCTAACACTATCTCTAATAATGGATAATTGATTCGAGTCAGGTACTTTTCGTTGTATTTATGTATAGGTTGTTTCATCATTTTCACATAGAACTCTCCATCGTCGATACCAAGATAGTTTTGAGGAAACAAGCTTTTATATAAACCTTACAAAAATTATTGATGAATATTAAAGAATATACATTTTTTTAATTAAAAATGTAAATTTCTCTGTAATAATGGATCTCTCTAATAATAGATAATTGATTCGAGTCACTTTTCGTTGTATTTATGTATAGGTTGTTTCATCATTTTCACATAGAACTCTCCATCGTCGATACCAAGATAGTCTTGAGGAAACGAGCTTTTATATAAACCTTACTAAAATTATTGATGAATATTAAAAAATATACATTTTTTTCAATTAAAAATGTAAATTTTGAAAAAATGCAATATTTAAAAAAAATTCCGAAATTTTTTGCTTCTTTTAGAATTTTTTATTCTTATGTGACATTCTTGTATCAATTTCAATCGTTGGAGTTTATGTTACGAGTTGAAATAGTTTGTGCATATTTTGCTTATCACATATTTTCAATCTAAAAATCTTAATGCAAATTTAACGAAGTTTATTAGAGCTAGTTTGGATTGTATAACAGATTAACGAAATAGCAATTTGCCTTCTTGATGCAAATAATCATATGAATAGTTGAGAGACAAAGCGTAAGGATAATATGTGCATAAATTTAGAAAATATGTGTTTATCAAGTTGGTGAATTTATGAATAATAAATCGGAATGCGCGGAGAGAGAGGACGGTAAGTAGGTTGATTGAATTTGCCATTTGCGAAACAATTCTGCAAATGAATTCGTAGACCAATTTGCGTAACAAAATGTCTTCCTGTTTGCGTGAAACGCTACTGCGTTACCGCAGCGTATATAACTATGTACATTTAATCAAAGGTACTTGTATATAAAGTGCTTTACATCATCTTCATGTACAAAAAATTTTATAAACAATTTATGAACATATCCTCTAAATACCTGTAAAAATTAGCATTATTAAGCAATTTCGGTAATCCTCGTTGCTATAAATAATTTAAAACTAAGAGATAGTAAAAGATTCCGGAATAACTCTGTATACCACTTTCTGCAAAAGTTTTTCATTATATACAAGTGTGATTAAAAAAAACAAAGATCTGAAAGATTAAAATAGTTTTTTTATTTGTATGCAAAATAATCTCACTCAACTTAAACTTATATCTCTTACTAAAAATCAGAAGGAAACATTCTGTATATAGAATCTTTAATCAAATTAATTTTCAAAGCCAAAAACCTAATAATGTAATTAATTCGTTTATGATTGGTTTATAATTTGTTTTGTATAGTGTTTCTCTTGTTTTTCGTTGCTTGGGACGTCTTATCTGGCTTTTAATACTAATACTTTTAATAATAAATAAATAAGACATGTTACATAGCACGTGTATAGACGTGCTATGTAACATGTCTTATTTATTTATTTATTTATTTATTTATTGGGAGCGGTAACGGCTGAGACAAATTCAGGACGAAAATGGGAAATAATTATTATATATTTATTCTGTAATTTTCTGTTTTGACATCTTTCAAATAAGTTTTATTACTGTACTTTTGATTTATGTAAATATTGCGTAATGAAATATGTGTAATGCGGACTAAGTTCAATACTGTGTATTTTCTGATCAATTTATAATTTGTTCAATTTATAATTTATGTAGCTATTTGTACTTGATAAGGACCACAATCTAAATAGTCGAAATGTAGTACGTTTGTTAATAAACTTTGTCAGTCAAGTCGAAGCATTGATCATTTTTAAATACCAAAAAAGAAAAAATATACAGAACTTTTTTATTGGCTCGTAATTATAACAACTAAAAATAATTAAAGAACTGGGCCAATGTAACAAACAAGTAAAAACATTCAATATTTATTACGAACTTAGGTATTTATTGACACATAAAAATAATGATAAAACTTGACATTAAAAATTACAAATAAATATATAATATCAAATTATGTAAAAACCTAAATACCTTTTGACATAAAAGTAAGATAAAATAAAAATAATGATAAAAGTAGACATTGAAATTCCGAATAAAAATATAAAATAAAATAACGTTTCGACTGTAATCTCAGTCTTCCTCAGATTAATATAAAGGTATAAAATATAATATACGCTAATTAAATCGCCATAATAGAAACATATAAGGTTTCTCTAAATAATTTGTACAGCGGTATTGACAGGCGTTTATATTAAGTTGACAAAATCGCGGCGCTTACAAAGAAAATGTTTTTTTACAATAGAAATTAGTCAAACGTGATATCGACAGCCGATCCCATATTGCAATGACTAGCCTCACAACGATGTCCATTACTCAGTATATAGATGTAATAATATCGTCAAGATTTTAAAATTATTAAGTCAAAAAACTTTTAGATCCAAAGTCAGTCGTTATCAAGCGACGAATTTGTTGGTCAGGAATGGACTGTTTTTGTCAAAAAGAAAAAATTCAATAATCCCCTAGTGTCCTTAGTTGTTAAATTAGTCTTCAAATTAAAAATGTTTACCATCATGATGAAAATATCAAAACATTGTGACGACCCATTAGGGGTCGCCACTAATTGCGCCGGGCCTGACATCCGTCCGACGCGCCGAGCCGACCATCCGCCGGGCGCGTGATCCATCCCCTCCGGAGGGATGCCCGCCACACGCGAGGAAACGCGTGGGAGGAACAGCACCGGTATATAAGCCGGCTCGTCCGAAGAGCCGGCACCAGTCCTGTCCCAGATCCTAATCCTAGCACCAGGCCTCTGGGCGTCCCCGAGGCTTCCTGGACCAGATCCTACGACAGTCGACGGAGACGGGAGTACCCTCTTCGCTGCCTGGGAGTTCCCGGCGTTCGACGTTCCTTTCTGCTACGACCGACGAAGGCGGGTTTAACCCCTTCGCTGCCTGGGAGTGCCCGGCGTTCGGTTTCCTTCTGCTTCGACCGACGGAGGTGGGTTTAACCCCTTCGCTGCCTGGGAGTGCCCGGCGTTCGGTTTCCTTTTCTACGACCGACGGAGGTGGGTTTAACCCCTTCGCTGCCTGAGAGTGCCCGGCGTTCGGTTTCCTTTTCTACGACCGACGGAGGTGGGTTTGACCCCTCCGCTGCCTGGGGGTACCCGGCATTCGGCTCTCCTGCAGCGCACCGCGCCGCCGCCCGCGGCTTCGCGACCGAAGGTTCGTCCGTCCGCGCGTTAGTAATAAGTTCGTGTAAATAACAGTGTGTCCGTCTTCTAGGTTAAGTATGTACATAGTGTAAATAGTGATTGAATAAACGAGTTGTGACTTTGAAACCGTGTACGCAAGTTTGGCCTTCCGATTCCGAATCCTGGTTCCGGCGAGCCGTCCGAGGCTAATCAAAATCCGTACCGTTACAACATTGTCAAAGCAATCACACAAGATCCAATAGGTAGTTAAAAAAACAATATAATAAAAGTGCGACGAAACATGTATCTATTTATATAGTTGTTTATCTGTTAGAAATTTCTTCTAGAATATCAAAGTATAACTCAAAAATTATTAACGTATATTAGTTTATAATGTCGCAGATAGCAGATAAGATAATATCATATACATATATATGCATAAGTATCTCTCGTACAAATTATCAACATACAAATTCGAATTCGATCTCACGCCGTTATTACATTATTATTTCAATAACGGCATTTTTTCTCCTTTTTCTGCTTCCTCTCCTTTAAAAAAAGTAGGAATTTGCACTTTATCACCTTATTATTGTCGTTGTGCAACTTAAAGCAGATTTCTTCGAAATATCCATGATCGGCCTGATACGTTTTATGCCTAAAAAAATTTTGTTCGACCACCGAATGTGAACATAAATGCTGTTATTATGTAAAATCACATTGTCGACTTTATATTGATATGTGGTTTATCTATCCAAAGAATTTTCTGCATACTCTGTTGTTGTAAAAAAATTCCACCCATGGCATCGCCTGCAAAACGAATACTAAAGTGTAATAGAACGATTAAAAAAAAATGTTGATATTTATTTTTTCAACATTAATAGCGAACGTTACTTTAGAAAAATATTTATAAAAAACTTGAATATAATATATAAAAACTGTATATTTGCTAAAAAAAACAGTAAAGTAATAAATATATAAGTAAAAAGAGAAGAATATGCTTGACGATTTAAAATTTAAGCGATAACATTTAGTCTACAAAAAGATGAAATTATTTAAATAAATCTTATCATTAATTTCCTCAATAATTCTATTTATAGCGTTGAATTCTAAATCAGTTAATGATGTTTTAATAAATTGTTTGTGAATATTTATATTTTATTGTTCTACATACTTTAGCAGTGAAAAAATAAATAATTGCAATATGTATGCAATATAATTGATAATACTGTATAACTGATATATGAAAAATATAAACTAAGAGTTTTAACAAGGCTCTGTAATATAAATATAAATTTAAAGATATAAGACAGGCAGTAAGAGCCAACTCGCGGATGACAGTGCGTTATCCTAACGAAACTAAATTTTTCGTTAGGATTAAGTATCTGTGCACAAGGCACCAAATTTTACTTGGTCACGGCCAAGATTTTAAAATATGAAATAATCTCATATTTGAGATTTAATTTCAATAACCCTTTCACCCCCCTACGGAAATAAGTAAATGCAAGAGAAAAATATAGATCCGAAAGTCGCTGAATCAGGAATCGAACCCGAGACCTTTCGCTTGCCGGGCGACTGCTCTTCCAACTGAGCTATTCAGATCCTTTCGATTCTATACTTTTCTCTGCTATATGTAATATCCTAACGAAAAATTTAGTTTCGTTAGGATAACGCACTGTCATCCGCGAGTTGGCTCTTACTGCCTGTCTTATATCTTTAAATTTATATGAAAAATATAAATTTAAATGTAAAAGCTGTTTTCAAAATTTCAATAAAATTGCCATAAAATAATTATAAAATTACAAATTAAGAGTTTAACATAAATAATTATAAAATTATAGACTTAGAAGACTCGATATTTAATCATGACATTACGCGCGTTAAATATACACTATGGATTATTACTTGAAAGCTGTTCTTTTTATCTGTGATATAACTATCTAGAACTATCTTCACCTTTTAATTTTAAAATCCTGATTTAGAATTATCTAGCCTTTTCAGCGATCATGTACTTACCATGTTTTTTTGGTACACTATATATTTAATTGAACTTTCTACCTTACTGCTACATTAATTGTTTATACCGATTGCATCACATTAAGAGAAAATTATGTTACTGCTATAATTGCACATAATGCAATACTATAAGATAGTGAAGCAATAATGAAAATTTATGCAGTATAAAATTTAATATTTAGATAAATATATAATAATTATTATAAATCAACACAGCTACATGTATAATTAATTTTATGGATATTGCTAAAAATAGATGATGATATAAATATAGATTGCTGAGGTCTTTAAGAAATTTTCAAGTCCACCGATCCTCTTGATATTATATTATTCTTGTGGAAAGTAGATTCAGGTATATGTTGATGTAGATGTATAGGTAAAGATGTAGGGGTTGACATAGGTGGCCAAGTTTTTTGATTTGTACAATATTAAATTGATTTACTAAATAGTAGCTTTTGATGGCGTTCTCTTGCAGATAATTTATCATTAGTACACAACGATGTTTCCGCTAGAATGCCGCGCCGTCAGAACGACGCTGGCACGTTCATAACATCGGCGACTTTGTCTAAATCTAGTGATAGATGTCAAGATTATTCCTAAAGTGATCGATCTTCTTGATTATAATGCGATATCGCCAATAGTAACTGTTGAGTATTAGCGCTATTCATTCTATTTACTAATAGTTTTATCGCAATAAATAATAAAATACAATTTGCTTTTCCATTTTCCATATGTGAAAAAAAAAGAAAGAAAAAGAAGAAAAAAGTATATACTTCTCATCGTTTTCTTATCAATTGTAGTAACAGAACAAACAAGATGTATCCTATCTCGTTATTTATAAATGATTCATTTGAGTTATATGTAAATGGTTTATACAAATGCTTTATGTCAAGTTGTATTAATAGATCGATTGACATCTCGTCATAATTAGATAGATAGATACGTTTGTTGCTGTCCCTTGGGAATTGCAAGGCGTTTTTTCAAAGAGCGAACCTTTTACATAGCTCTAGCTTTTCCTTTGCCCTGTGGCCATGTGTGATTTTACAATTAACTAACTCTTTTACAATTAACTAACCCCACATCATTCTCTTCGTCCTCCCTTCTTCTGGACATTCAACTTCATTCTATATATCCTGCCCTCTTCCTCTTCTCAATTGTCTTCCAATGCCTTTTCCTCCTCCTTTCCTTTCCTTTTGTCTCGTCATAATTATTAGATCGAATATTGTCATAATAAAGTTTATAAATTATATAAGTTATATAATTTCTAAATCTTCTCACACAACACTTTTGCCTCCTCTTATACAGCTAAATTTTTTATTCCATTCTTCACTCCATTCTTCACTATAACATATATGTAAAATTTTCTTATTCTGTTCTGTTGAATTTGTTTTATAAGTGCAAAAATATAAAAATTAACAGTATATATTACATTAGGAGACGCGGTAGTGTCTCCGGCCATGTTCAAACCCTAAAAGACCTTAAAAGACAAGTCTCCTTATCCTGCACCATCAAAGTCCATTTTTTGGGGGTATAGAACTACTAAAATATAAAAAATTTTGAATTGCACGTAATATAACCTGAAAGGCGGCATCGCCACGAGTAATTTGAGCCAAGAAAAAATAAAATCGGTCAAGCCGTTCTGGAGATACAAGTGGTCAAAAAGTGACGTTTTTCATGAAAAATGAAGTAACGTCGTCTTCTTCTTCTCTGTCCGCGTCCGCTGACGTCATCAGAATTATATATATATATAAATCTCTTCTCACCTTTCACTCACACCTCCCTCAACTTCCACCCACCCCTTTCCCTCCCACATACCGCCCCCCACCCCCACTCCCACTCCCACCCCTCTTTTGCCCTAACTCACCCTCTTTCGCCTCTTTCACCCTCTTTCGTCCTCTCTCACCCTCTGTTGTCCTCTTTCACCCTTTTTCACCCTCTTTCGTCCTCTTTCACCCTCTTTCACCCTCTTTCGTCCTCTTTCACCATCTTTCGCCTCTTTCATCCCTCTTTCGTCCTCTTTCGTCCTCTTTCACCCTCTTTCGTCCTCTTTCACCATCTTTCGCCTCTTTCACCCTCTTTCGTCCTCTCTCACCCCTCTTTCATTCTCTCTCACCCTCTTTCACCCTCTTTCATTCCCTCTCACCCCCTTTCGTCCTCTTTCACCCTCTTTCGTCCTCTCACCCTCTTTCATCCTCTTTCACACCTCTTTTGTCCTCTCTCACCCTCTTTCACCCTCTTTCGTCCTCTTTCATCACCCTTTTTCATTCCCTCTCACCCTCTTTCGTCCTCTTTCACTCTCTTTCGTCCTCTTTCACCCTCTTTCGTCCTCTTTCACCCTCTTTCATCCTCTCTCACCCTCTTTCGTCCTCTCCTCACCCTCTTTCATTCTCTCTCACCCTCTTTCATTCCCTCTCACCCTCTTTTGTCCTCTCTCACCCTCTTTCGTCCTCTTTCACTCTCTTTCGTCCTTTCTCACCCTCTTTCATTCTTTCTCACCCTCTTTCACCCTCTTTCGTCCTCTTTCACCTTCTTTCACTCTCTTTCGTCCTCTCTCACCCTCTTTCATTCTTTCTCACCCTCTTTCGCCCCTCTCTCATCCACTTTCGACCTCTTTCATCCTTTTTCGTCCTCTCTCACTCTCTTTCGCTCTCTCTCACCCTCTTTTGTCCCTCTAACCCTTTTTCACCCTCTTTTGTCCTCTTTCACCCTCTTTCGCCCTCTTTTCACCCTCTTTCGTCCTTTTTCACTCTCTTTCGTCCTCTCACCCTCTTTTATTCTCTCTCACCCTCTTTCATTCCCTCTCACCCTCTTTCGTCCTTTTTCACCCTTTTTCGTCCTTTTTCACCCTCTTTCACCCTCTTTTGCCCTCTTTCACCCTCTTTCGTCCTCATTCACCATCTTTCGTCCTCTTTCGCCCTCTTTCACCCTCTTTCGTCCTCATTCACCATCTTTCGTCCTCTTTCACCCTCTTCCGCCCTCTCTCACCCTCTTTCGTCTCTTTCACTCTCCTTTTCCTCTCCCATTCTCCTTTCATTCTCTCTCACCACTCTTTCGACCTCTCTCACCCTCTTTCGTCCTCTTTCACTCTCCTTTGTCCTTTCTCACTCTCTTTCATTCTCTCTCATCCTCTTTTGTCCTCTCACCCTCTTTCATCCTCTTTCACACTCTTTCGTCCTCTCTCACCCTCTTTCGTCCTCTTTCACCCTCTTTCGTTCTCTCTTCTCACCTTCTTTCGACCTCTTTCGTCCTCTTTCACCCTCTTTCGTCCTTTCTCACCCTCTCTCACCTCTTTCACCCTCGTACGTCCTTTCTCACCCTCTTTCGTTCTCTTTCACCCTCTTTCGCCTATCTCGTCTTCTCTTACCCTCATTCGTCCTCTCTCACCCTATCTCCAAAAAATCATAAAAATGAAAAGATCAAGCCATGTTCAAAAGAAGGTCCTCAAAAATTTAAACCTAGTCTGTACAATGAAAAATAATTACTCATAATTCCAGAGTTCCAATTTGTTAATATCGAATAATGTATTTGTTTCAAGTAATGGCAGTAGAGTCAAATACATACCTACGTATATGCAGTTTTTGCTGTTAAATGTACTTGAGTAGGTATACTATGGGAGTTCTAACCCGGGGGCAATGAGGGGGGGTGAGGGGCGGGGGGGAATCGGGACGAGGGGGGTGACGTCACGCGGGGGGAGGGGGTCTTATCAGTAGATAAGCTTATCTTTGTTTATAAACATATCAGATAACCTGATAAGGGGATCATGTTACCTGATATATTTATAAACAAGATAAGATAAGGGGATCATGTTACCTGATATGTTCATAAACAAGATAAGATAAGATAAGCGGCGTCTTTGAGCGGTATCAAAGTTTTCATAAATTTTCTCCGAAAATCCAAGATAAGATAAGCTAAGTTTTCGAATCCAAGATAAGCGGCATCTTTGTAAGGTATCAAAGATAAGCTTGAGCGGTATCAAAGTTTTCATAAATTTTCTCCGAAGATAAGATAAAAATTCTGCGAATGGCTGCCGCCGTTTTTTAGGCTGAGCGCCGACAATCCTATTACTAAGGGGTTGCGTTTCTTCATCTAAATTTGATAAGATAAAAATTCTGCGAATGGCTGCCGCCGTTTTTTAGGCTGAGCGCCGACAATCCTATTACTAAGGGGTTGCGTTTCTTCATCTAAATTTGATAAGATAAAAATTCTGCGAATGGTTGCCGCCGTTTTTTAGGCTGAGCGCCGACAATCGGATATCTAAATTTGATAAGATAATTCTGCGAATTACTAAGAACAAAAGGTTTGCCGACAATCAAGCGGGTTGATCCGTACAGGTTGCGACATGTTAATCCGATCCGACGTGTCGATCCGACGGGGTGAAATTTATCTATGTATTTCTAAGAATTATCAGCGATATCTAAATTTTCTCCGAAGATATCACACAAATATTTCTCGCGAATTAACAATTGCATCATCATCCCCACGAACAAAGGGATGATCGGGATATATAATGAGGACCGATGCAGCTGCCGGGCCATAGTACCACTGGCGAGCGCACGCTTCATTCAGAATGTTTGTAATACTATCAAGTGCTTCCGACATTCTCAGTTTAAGTGCTGAACAGTTGCAATATATTCCGAAGATTGTTTTACTGCAAAAGTGCGGATATTTCGTAGAGCATTTGTGGGAAAAACTGCCGGAGCACATTAAGACGGATCCGGAGGTTCAGACATATCTGTCGCTGCCTCGAACACTACAATCGGCCGTGGATGCGAACGCATATTGACGGTCCTGCACCGATGATCAGGGATTGCAGCGAATGTCAGCGAAAATAGACTGTGGTTAAAAGTGCGAATAAGTGATAGACATTGAAAAATGGAGAGCGCACCGCAAAATCATGCGGAGTGTCATGAGAAGGGGTGTTATAAGACTGTCGAGAGATGGTATAGACATCTCGAGGTATGCTGTCACAATGAAAAAAAAAATAACCCGTTTTGTAATAAACGTGAAGCGGTGACTTCAATTGTACAATATGTACGAAATCGCGAACTTGGTGTGCGAAAACTGCATACAAGACGTGTAGCCCAGTTCCTGGAAACGCATGAAGACATTGTAAGAGTGGCTGGTGATTTATCTAAATGCACCAGAACGTCTAAGCGACACAAGCGAGTCGCATGTTATCAACGTCGATACAAAAATTGTGTCGATTATTTCACTGTGGACAACTATGAATTTGGCTACATGGACATGCCTTCACCATCGGTGTCATGCAAAACACAATCATCCGAAAATGATTCTGACCAAGAAATGGAGGAGGAGGAGTCAGATAGGAGAGAACCATCGTCATCATCATCATCATCATCATCATCGCCAGATTTTTTGTCGGCAGCCTATTTATCTTTTCTGTGATAAAATAGGTGTACAACATATGTGATATCAACGTGTTCTGAGAGAGAGAGTAGATATGTCTTCGCGGAAGGTGTAAACATGTCGATAGACAACTACTGAGCAGCCGCTATTTTTTGTTTCGTCGGAGATCATCTTTCGGAGATAATTGCATCATTGCATGAACAAAGGGATGACCGGGATATATAATGAGGACCGATGTCACTGCCGGGTCATAGTACGGTGACATTTCAGCGCAATAAGTGACTCGAGAATCAATTGTTTTTGCAAAAATGGAGAAAGACATAGAAGTAGTGATCTCCGACGATGAAGAGATGGAGGTGGTGGTCATCCCTAATGATGAGATGGAGGTGGTCGTCGTCCCGGATGACGAGATGGAAGTTATAACCATCTCCGACGACGACAGTGACAGTGATGGTGCGGTGTACGACCCTGTGTACGACAGGGAGGTGAATATCATCTTAGATGATATAGAAGAAATGGAGGGTGATGTCATACCCATTGTTGAGCAAGAAGAAGCAGAAGAAGAAGAGGAGGAAGAAGATTTGCATGACGATGGGTACGAAAGCGAAAACGCTGTTCGGGAGTCGTGCCACTCGCGTACGTTAGATGTACGAGCAATTGCATCCCTCGACGAAGAAACATGGGTATGCGTTATAACAGCATACATCTCACCAGGAGGGTCAGTGAAAATCTGCATTCCCTGTTTCATGAGAAACAGGGAAAGATTCGCAGCAACTACACTAACGCACAGGCACGTGACGATGCGGTACAGGGATGTACCGCATCTTTATTGCATCGATTGTTTAGAAAGAGTGTTCGTACTCTTCCTGGCCAACTTGTGCCCAATCTGTCAAGGCTGTAAGTATATATATATATATATATATATATATATATTAAAATACCAAAAAAAAAATCTATAAAATAGTATAATAATTTATTATATTTCTATGTGCAGATGCCGAGACACAGTCTGACAGCGATGGTTAACGCGACCCCCTCTCTCGCAGTCGCAGCAGGCCCGCTGGCTCTCTCTCGCCGCTACCTCGAGCCGCCGGCTCTCTCTCTCGCTGCTCACTCGCCGTCACCGTATATATTTTTATATTTTATATTTTTTATATTTTTTATATTTTTATATTTTTATATTTTTATATTTTTATATTTTTTATATTTTTATATTTTTATATTTTTATATTTTTTATATTTTATATTTTTATATTTTTATATTTTTATTTTTTTATATTTTTTTATATTGTACATATATTATTTTTTATTTTTTATTTACACACACAGTAGAGAGGGTTTGGAGTCATTAAACCATGTGAAAAAGTGTTAAACAAAAAAGTATTTTTAAATAAAAAAATCTATAAATTGACAAAAATTTATGTTCTAAAATTAATATCTCTACAAAAAGTAATGTCCAAAAATTGCGCGAATAAATAAACATTTTTATAAAAAATTAAAATTTAAAAATTTATGCAAATTTAAAATTAATATAAAATAAAAAAAAATAAAAAAATTTTAGTTAAAAAAACTGGGCGCGCTGCTAAGTTTCAAAATTACAATGCACCTTAAAGTAACATTAATTAATTTAAACACAAAACATATTTTAACTGCAATGAGTTTAAAAGTAACAATTTAATTTTAATATCATTAGAATATTATTTAGCAGCGCGCCAAATTTTTTTAACTAAAATTTTTTTATTTCTTTTTATTTTATATTAATTTTAAATTTGCATAAGTTTTTAAATTTTAATTTTTTATAAAAATGTTTTTATACAATTCTAATTTTTAATACAATTCTATTGTACATGGCTTTGCAATGTAGGATTCTACATAAGTTTGCAATGGATAATTTTTAATACAATTCTACATGGGTTTACAATGGTTAATTTTTCATAGAATTTAAAAAGGGTTTGCAATGGTTAATTTTTCATAGGATTCCACATAGGTTTGCAATGGGTACGATTCTACATGGGTTTGCAATGGTTAATTTTGCCTAGGATTCTACATGGGTTTGCAATGATTAATTTTTCATAGGATTCTACATGTTAATGTTACTTTAAGGTGCATTGTAATTTTGAAACTTAGCAGCGCGCCCAGTTTTTTTAACTAAAATTTTTTTATTTTTTTTTATTTTATATTAATTTTAAATTTGCATAAATTTTTAAATTTTAATTTTTTATAAAAATGTTTATTTATTCGCGCAATTTTTGGACATTACTTTTTGTAGAGATATTAATTTTAGAACATAAATTTTTGTCAATTTATAGATTTTTTTATTTAAAAATACTTTTTTGTTTAACACTTTTTCACATGGCGCATGGACTTGGCATCTTGTTTATCTTTTTTTTAAAAGATAAGTTTTTTTATGGTACGATTCTACATTTGCAAATTTAAATTTTTACTGATTCATTATACGACTCTATATATGTCTGCAACTTTAATTTCCACTGGTACAAGTTTCTACTTTTACTTGGCGCAATTTTTTTTTATTTCATTACTTTTGTTACGATTGTACATGGGTTTATAATCGATAATTTTTCATACAATTCTATTGTACATTGGTTTGCAATGTAGGATTCTACATAAATTTGCAATGGATAATTTTTAATACAATTCTACATGGGTTTGCAATGGTTAATTTTTCATAGGATTCTACATGGGTTTGCAATGGTTAATTTTGCCTAGGATTCTACATGGGTTTGCAATGATTAATTTTTCATAGGATTCTACATGGGTTTGCAATAGAATAGGATTCTACATGGGTTAGCAATAGGATAGAATTCTACATGGGTTTGCAATGGATAATTTTTGTTAATGGCGTGCCCTTAACTGGTCGCTTTTTTTTACCTTTTTTTAAAGGTGAGTTTTTCGAGATTATATCATTCATTTTTGTATATGATAAGCATCTTTAAATAAATAGGCAAAGAACCCGCCACCACCCCCGTCATATTTCAAAATACAACGGTCCTCTTTGCTTCATATAGATAAAAAAACTATCTTGTATTTTAAGTAAAAAATATTTTTTTTGCACTTAACGAATAATGCAGAATGTAAAGCGTTGTCATGAAATTGCTAATATATTACGAAACCTTTTTTTATATAGGACTGATCGAAATACAATATTAAATGATTAAATAGTAATAGTCATAAACTTGATATTATAAAAATATATTTTGGAAGAATTTTATAACTACTTTATTTTATATCGAATTAGTATTATTTATTACCTATTTTTTTAAAAATATTATATAAACATCTTTAGCACCTCTAGGCCACTGCCTCTTTTTTACTTCTGCATCATCTATTTCGATCCAAATATTAGATAATCCTTCTCTACATATGCTTACATAATGACCTTCATCGGTGCACGAACTATCATAAAGTATAGCACTCATCGTCTTGTACAATTGTCCCGCTATTAATACTTTAGTTGTTGGAACAGCACATAAATTAAATTTGTTTTCTGCTTTTATTAATTTACCATCTTTTGCTAAAAATATTATTAAACGAATAACAATTATTTCTCTTGTTAATGTTACTTCATTTTTAAATATTTGATCAGTTCCAGTACAATATTCACATGATTCGTTGTGTAAGTGAAACCAATGTGAAAATGTATAATTTAATAATTCATTAAGATTACAACTTTTTTTCTTTAGATTATCAAGGGAAATTGAAATAGCAATATTATTTTCAACCATAGTTTTTGTATTACCACATGTTTTGCATCGCTTGGTAGAAGTTACTTGATGTTGTATCAAATTTGTAATGCAATCATATTTTTCGCAAAGTGCCGTAAGAAAATCGTACGCGTTTCGTCTTACCATACTCGAAAAATATTCTCCTAAACATTGCCGTATTGCATATGTATTTAGATTTCGCATTCCATTTTCATATCGATGCATTAATATACGTAAAATGTCTGTTTTATCGCAATTAATCAACTGCTGCCTAATAATATTTAAATGTAATAAACATTGCAATACTGTATTTGCATAACATGAAATCTTGTCTGTATTCTGAAAACCACGTATGATCCAAGCAGTGCTTTGAATTCTTTTATTTGAAACCATATGTTGAATTTTTCGATCTGAATTTGATTTTTGAACAGAAGTAACTATTTTTGGTAACGCCCATGGAACATCTTTTACTTTACGACAACGTTCTTTTGACACAGCAATCATTTCTGCTTTCGGATTGTATATCTGTTTTAAACGATTATATTCAATAATAGCTTTTTCGTTAGCTATTACTGCTGAAGGATCAAAGTTTATTAAATTCACTCCTTCTAGAGATGTTACTCGCGACAAGGCAACATAAATTTGACCACAACTAAATACAAAGTTGCCAATATCCATAACAACACTTTGCAAACTTAATCCTTGGCTTTTATGAATAGTGATGCCATAACTTAAAGATAATGGAAATTGTTTTCGAATCACATACGCTCTATCCAATACCTGAAATTTAGCCGTTACTCTTTCAATTTCATATTCTAAACCTGATGGTAAAAGAAGTTTAATCTTTTCTACGTCATCAGTAGATGTTTCTCGTACAATTGAAATTACTTTAGCAATTGTACCGTTTACAAGACCCAAACTGGCATCGATGTTACGCCGAATCATAACTTTTGCTCCAATTTTAATTGTAATTTGTTTTGAAAGTCCAGCTGTTCGAGAACTATCATCATCGTTATTTGACAATACTTTTAATACTTTCTTTTTTACATATGTTGTACAATCAATCGTATCTTCAGCAATTAATAATATTTCTTTGGAAGTAATGCGACTTAACATTGCATTATTAAGGACATCACACATATTACAAGTAGGAAATAAACAAACAGTGTCCGATGATAAACTGTTAATAAAATCACATAATTCATTTAATCTAGATTCGAAAGAATCAGCTTTGAAAAATATTTTTCTACTCTCTAGAATTTTACAATCAGATTTTGTCACTAAACCAATACGAATTCGCGACAATAATTCACGGTATGAATTATCTCCTTGCTGACGCATATTGATTATCAATTCATCATATTCAAATAATGTAATCCATAAATTAACAGCATTTAAAGAACCAAGATAATTAGCAATTTTTTTATCGGATAAATGTGTAAAGATAAGATCTTCGCGTACAGAAGGCAATTGAAGCAAGTCTCCGAATAAAAGAATATGCTTTCGACCAAACCAACCATCATCGCAATCACTAGTATCAAATATCTCAGATAATCTAAGATGAATATATATTAAAGTCAAATTAGATATCATTGACACTTCATCAATTACGAAAAAAATAACATCTTTAAGATCTGTTCGTAAAACTTTTAATACACAATCAGATAATTGTTTATACTTATGAGTTTGACCATGTTCAACAGGTAATTGAAGCAATCTATGTGTTTTGGAAGCGTTTTTGCGACTATCGCTCGCCTCGACTTATTGTCTGCGCGAGCGAGCACACAGCTGATCAACCAAAAAAAACTATATACATAAACACGGCTTGTTATTGCCCGCGCTCTGATTTTGTGTTATTTCCCTCTTTTTTCTCCGAAACCGGCGGGTTCCTGCGATTCGACGGTCGATTCCGAGTAAGTCTGCGTTCAGCCGTCTAAGCGATCACAAGTCAGTGATACTCCATCGAAACAGTTTTCGCTCTGTATTCTGCGAAAAGTGCGTTCACCGAATACCTCCGAGTTTGTGGATCTTTGCGCTGTAGCGATTTTAACCCGCTCCCGTTGAAAGAAGGACGAGCGAAAGACTACCAGACCAGAGGAACGACACCATAATTATTATTTAATTAATAAAATTAAAGGGAGCCTTCGAAAACCAACCCGGCTATCGTCAATCGTCCTTAATATTCCTTGACCACCGATCGTTCAATAAACGATTAAAACCACACATAATTTTGGTCCTTCGAGCCGGATCGGTGGCAAGACGAAACCAAGTATTGACGATCTGACGGCATCATGTCGAACGTGGAGGAGATAATTAGCGATCAGACACAGCTGATGTACTCTGTGCACGAGTTCTGCCAAATTTCAAGAAACTTGGCCAAGCACGGATGACTCGTGCCGTTACCAAGGAGCGCCTCGCCAACCTGAAGGTCATCTTTTCGAAGTGCCAGGAACTCCATTCGAAAATCACTCGTCTGGCCAGTGATACTCAGAAGCAGCAGCTGCCTTACTTCAAGGAGCAGCAGTTTTTCGCCTGCGAGGACGTCTTCAACGAAACATCCGACTACATGGCAGAAATTCTAGAGGCCTTCGAACCAGGACCGCGGCATCAGTCAACAACCTTGGACGTAAGCAACCCTTCCGAATTCTCTCGCCGGTCGTCACATTTGCCCAAGCTACACTTACCGACGTTCGAGGGAGGCTTTGACAAATGGGAAAATTTCCGCGACCGATTCACCTCGTTAATCGCTAACGATACCTCGCTGTCAAATGTCGATCGTTTGCATTATCTTTGTTCGTGTGTAAAGGGTGAAGCTAGTAAGGCGTTGAGCCACCTCGCGATTACAGACGCGAATTACGTTGTCGCGTGGAACCTCTTAATTTCACGTTACGAAAATAAGCGACGCTTGATTACCGGGCATTTGCAAACATTAGTTGATTTACCCGCGGTTCCGAGTAAAAACTCCAAAGACCTTCGGTACCTTTGTGATCAGACCAACGCTGCGATACATGCGTTAAAGAATCTCGGGCGTCCGGTCGAGCACTGGGATGATCTATTGGTCTTCCTCGTTTCGCAGAAACTCGATAAATCAACTCGGGAGGCGTGGGAGATAAAGCTTGGCGAAACCAGCGAGTATCCTCGCTTTAAAGATCTTACGCAATTTATCGATACTCGAATTCGCGCATTCGACGCGATCGCTCCCGCGAATCCGAAAGAGAAAGCATCCGAGTCGAATAAATCGGCAAAACGCCACGTACTCGCTTCCAATTCCGGCGTTCCCGCGAACGTCACGTGCCCTGTCTGTAAAGCCAAACATTTATTATACCAGTGCTCGACCTTCGCTAGCAAAACACCGTCCGAACGATTCGAGTTAATCCGTCTCAACCGACGGTGTATCAATTGCTTCAGCGCGAAGCACGTTGTGAAGGAATGCACGAGCCCGCGCACATGCAAACAGTGTCAGAAAAAGCACCACTCGCTCTTGCATTTTGACACATCCGCCAATCAAGGAGATACCGTCGAATCCGCGGTCGCGACGACGTCGAGCGACTCGAGTAATAGCGACGTCACAACGCATCTCTCCACAAACATGGTGTCACCGCAGGCCGCGATTCTCCTCGCAACTGCCCGCGTTCGCGTGCATTCGCCACAAGGACGAGTAGTTACTGTTCGCGCATTGATTGATCAAGGTTCCGCAGTCACGCTTATCACCGAATCAATCGCCCAATGCCTACGGTTACCGCGCGTCAAGCAAGCCGTTCGGATTGCCGGCATCGGCGATAAACAATCCGTATCGCATCACGCAGTTACCGTCATCGTAACTCCTGCGTTCGGCGATGAACCTGCGTACTCGACGACCGCTCTTGTTCTCCCCTGCTTAACAAAATATACGCCAAATCGTACAAATTCCGCGTGTCGCTGGTCGCATATATCTGGATTGCGTTTAGCCGACCGGAGATCTCATGAGTCGCGATCCGATCGACGTCATTATCGGCGCCGACCTGTATGGCCTGATCCTCCTCGACGGTATTCGAAAAGGATCCGTTAACGAGCCTACGGCTCAAAAAACCACTCTTGGCTGGATCCTCTCCGGACCCGTCACTCCCATCTCCACTGATCCACGCGCATCTGTGCAGGTGCATCATGGAACCGTCCTTGAATCTCTCGATTCCATTCTCCGTAAATTTTGGGAAATTGAGGATATTCCCCTCTCATCTTTTCCAAATCCTGAAGATTTCGAATGTGAGGAACATTTTTCGTCCACTCACTACCGCACGCCTCAAGGGCGTTACGTCGTTCGGTTACCCTTTAAAGGTCACACCGCAGTCTCGTTAGGCGAATCGCGCGCCGTCGCCTTCGCCAGCCTTCAACGCCTCGAACGGCGTTTCCTTCGTCAGCCGGAAACGGCTTCCGCCTATCGCGAATTCCTTACCGAGTATCGTCAACTCGGTCATATGACCATCGCGCCAGCGGATAATCGCTGTGGGAATGCACTCCACCGCTATTATATCCCGCATCATGCTGTCGTACGAGACAGCAGTGCCACGACGCGCTTACGCGTCGTTTTCAACGCGTCGTGTCGAACCTCGGACGGCACATTCTTAAACGATCACTTGATGGTCGGGCCTAAGCTCCAGCTCGATCTCGCCACGGTGCTAATGCGATGGCGTCAACATCGCTATATCTACACTGCCGACATCGCAAAGATGTATCGGCAAATTCTAGTTGACCAACGCGATGTTGACTACCAGCGGATTCTGTGGCGAGAGTCTCCGGAACAACCAGTCGATGAGTATCAACTACTCACAGTTACCTACGGCACCGCTTCCGCTCCTTACCTCGCTCTCCGTGTTTTGCGACAGTTAGCGCAAGATGAAGGCGCCTCATTTCCGCTCGCGGTTCCGGTTCTCCTTTCGCAACTTTACGTCGACGACAGCGTGTTCGGCGCCGACGATAAAATTCTCGCGCGCCAGACTCGCGACCAACTTGTCGCTTTATTAGAAAAGGGCGGTTTTCGCTTGAGAAAATGGGCGAGCAATTGCGCAGATCTCCTATCGGATATTGATCCGTCCGATCACGGTCTTGCTTGCTCAAAGGAGCTATATGATGATAAGCGATTGAGCGTGCTAGGTCTCACGTGGGACCCGTGTCGCGATGTCTTTCGGGTTAAAGTTTCTCTCCCGACACATATTTCGAAAACGAAACGCGAGATCTTATCGACCATCGCCAAATTATTTGATCCGCTCGGTTGGATCACCCCCGTCGTGATTACCGCAAAAATATTTCTGCAAACATTGTGGCAATTAAAATGCGATTGGGACGACGACATTCCCGGCGATTACGCAAACGACTGGGAACGCTATTATTCGCAATTATCGTGCCTTCATCAACTCGAAATCGCGCGCTGGACGCGATCCGGCTCTCATACCTTGAAAACGGAGTTACACGGTTTCTCAGACGCCTCTACGAAAGCCTATGCGGCGGTAGTCTACCTCCGTAACATTAACATCGACGGATCGGTCGACGTTTTCTTGCTCGCCGCGAAGTCCAAGGTCGCCCCTCTCAAAACAGTAAGCGTTCCGCGTCTCGAGTTAGCCGCTGCACATCTTCTTTCGCGCCTCGTGCAGTTCGTTCGAACGACGCTTCAACTGCCGAACATCGAAATACATTGTTGGACGGATTCCACCATAACGCTAGCCTGGCTAAGTAAATCGCCGTCTTGCTGGCGAACGTTCGTAGCAAATCGCGTCGCGGCCATTCAAACGACCTTACCGGACATACCGTGGCGCCATGTTCCGACTTACGATAACGCCGCCGATGCCGCGTCCCGTGGTTTTGCTCCGGAGGAACTAGCTCCACATCCGTTATGGTGGCACGGACCCCCGTGGCTGTCTTTGCCTCCAACCTCTTGGCCGAACGGCAATCTCATACAAGATGAGATCACATCCACCGATCTTTTGGAGAAACGAAACGTACACGTCACGGATTCTCCGGCGCCTCCGGAATTATGGGATCTCGCTTTTCGCTTCTCATCATGGCCGAAATTGCTTCGCGTGACCTCGTATCTAATTCGATTCGGGAATCTCGCGCGACGGCGAAATCAATCACTCGAACGCAGTTCGCGCGTCGACGAAATCGCCGCAGCCAAAGCGTACTGGCTCCGCTGTATACAGGCAGCTATGTTTCCCGCTGAATTAGTCTGTCTCGCTGCGAAGAGATCCGTGTCCAAATCCAGTCCGCTTTCATCTCTCAATCCTTCGCTGAGCGACGACGGACTCATCCGCGTCCGCGGACGTCTGCGTCACGCTCGCCTGCCAGATTCGACGAAGTAACCGATCGTCCTTCGGTCGCATCCTCTCCTTTCCCTCATCATCGATCATCACCATCATCGCATGCTACACGGCGGTTCACAACTCACTCTCGCATCCTTACGTTCCGAATTCTGGATTCTTCGCGCTCGCACTTGTACCCGCGCAGTCCTTCACAAATGTGTGCGATGTGTCCGCGAGGCTGCGACCATTCCAAATGAACTCATGGGAGATCTTCCGTCGGTTCGCGTAAATCGCGCGGCGCGACCGTTTTCACACACGGGAGTCGATTATGCTGGTCCTATTTTGTTACGAAGTACACCCGGGCGCGGACATAAGTCTCATAAAGCGTACATCGCCCTGTTTGTATGCCTCACTACTAAGGCTATCCACCTTGAAGTCGTGACCGATTATACTTCCGCAACCTTTATCGCAGCGTATCATCGGTTCGTGTCCAGACGAGGTCTTCCCCAGGGGATGTATTGCGATAATGGCACAACCTTTCAAGGAGCCGATCGCGAATTAGCCGATGCACATCGTCGCGCTCTCCGCGATCCAAATTTTATTGAGGCGACCGCTTGCGAAAAAACATCGTGGCATTTCCTTCCCCCGGCCGCCCCACATTTCGGTGGTCTCTGGGAGGCCGGTGTGCGTAGCGTCAAAACGCACCTCAAACGTTGCATAGGTGCTCACACTCTCACGTACGAAGAAATGAACACCCTTCTCTGTAAAATCGAAGCGTGTTTAAATTCTCGACCGTTATTCGCCGTCTCCGAGAATCTGGAAGACTACCGCGTTTTAACTCCTGGGCATTTTTTAATCGGCGCTCCGTTAGCAGCGGTTCCCGAACCCAGCGTTCTCGACCTGCATGAAAATCGATTGTCACGCTGGCAGATGACGCAGCGCATCACCGAAGGTTTTTGGAGATCTTGGCGCAACGATTACTTGCTCACCCTCCAACAACGCCCAAAATGGCAAATTGTACAAAAATTAGCGCGCGTCGGTCAGTTAGTTCTTCTACGAAATCCGCTAGCTCCCCCGAGTCAATGGGAGCTCGGCCGAATTGTTGCGTGCCATCCCGGAGCCGACGGCTTGACGAGAGTCGTCACCGTCCGAACGAGCCGCGCAGAATATAAGCGCCCTATCACCAAAATTTGTTATCTTCCCGTCGACATTAATCAAGAGATGTCAATGATATCCGGCTCGGCGGGCGGAGATAAAAAGTAAAGCGCGCACTTGCTCATATATATATATCTCGTTTTGTTTGTTTGCGTTTGTTTAATTTGTTTTAAAATTTAATCAACTATATTCTTATGTATACCTTTGTCACTGGTCTCGTAATCACGATAAGACTGTTCAAATCGATAGAGTGGATCTCTCAATCGATTGTAAACGTTATCGTCATTGGTGCAAACCGAAGTGCATCTCTTGTTCGTCACAATGCGCATTTCGAATGTGATCATTCGAGGCGGGCGGTATGTTTTGGAAGCGTTTTTGCGACTATCGCTCGCCTCGACTTATTGTCTGCGCGAGCGAGCACACAGCTGATCAACCAAAAAAAACTATATACATAAACACGGCTTGTTATTGCCCGCGCTCTGATTTCGTGTTATTTCCCTCTTTTTTCTCCGAAACCGGCGGGTTCCTGCGATCCGACGGTCGATTCCGAGTAAGTCTGCGTTCAGCCGTCTAAGCGATCACAAGTCAGTGATACTCCATCGAAACAGTTTTCGTTCTGTATTCTGCGAAAAGTGCGTTCACCGAATACCTCCGAGTTTGTGGATCTTTGCGCTGTAGCGATTTTAACCCGCTCCCGTTGAAAGAAGGACGAGCGAAAGACTACCAGACCAGAGGAACGACACCATAATTATTATTTAATTAATAAAATTAAAGGGAGCCTTCGAAAACCAACCCGGCTATCGTCAATCGTCCTTAATATTCCTTGACCACCGATCGTTCAATAAACGATTAAAACCACACACTATGAATTGTCAAACCATCTATATTAAATGCTGCTATACCAGTAGGTGCTGTTACAGCAGTATCTTTGTTGATATTTTGTTTTATCCAGCATTTAATAGTCTTGATTAAGAAACTTTTTCCAGTACCACCTTCTCCGCTAACATATAATCGTAATATTGATTTATCGGACTCTACAGCATTGGTAACTTTATCAAATACTCGTTTTTGATCCGTATTTAATTTCACTATCATGTCAGATACATCAATTTCTTGAATTGCTCTATCACCAAGATCTTTAAAATCTTGCATTGCTTCACCAGCCTCTATATTTTGAATACCTATTGCATTTTCAGGATCATCCTGAGACTGCTCTTTTTTCAAATCGTCATCTAAACATTGCTGAACTAACTGTTTTGCAGTTTCAAATGCTTTTTGCAATTCTTCTAATTTTTCATGATATTGCAATGCTTTTACAAGATGCAGTTTTACTTTGTGAAACGATTCGGTATAAGTATCGCATTCATTTTTAAGATCCTCTAATTTTCGCCTTGGTTTAAACATAAGCAATAACGCAAAGAAATAATTTTCAGGCTGTGTATTAACATTATATCTAAAATGATTAATAAGATATCCGCGCTCGC
>NW_028191099.1:0-34466 GCF_048542155.1 Nylanderia fulva
AGTGTTATTTGATTTGAATTAATTTTGTGCGAACCAAATTTTATTCAAGTAAAATATTGAAATAAACATGATAGCTTTAACTATTGAAATTCATTGTATAATGAAGTTCTAGATCTTGAAAAAGTGTTAATATTATATGTAGTATGCTTATACTGCATATAATATTAACACTTTTTCAAGATCTACATCTTCATTATACAATAAATTACAATAGTTAAAGCTATCATGTTTATTTGAATATTTTACTTGAATAAAATTTGGTTTGCACAAAATTAATTCAAATCAAATAACAATAAATTAAAAAATTAAGATTCATGCGTAGAAAATATTTATTAATTATAAAGATTTTCTTTTATTTGCAATTGAGCTATACTTGAGAAAATTCAATAATAAATTTTTAACATATGTGAAATATTTGGAAAAAATATTATATCTACAGTTTTTCTAATGCAATGGTTTCCTGGTCAACAAAATTAGCTATTTGATATCATTTATCATTGAAAATTACCATTACAATCATTATAAAAAAATTATAGACCAATATTTTCTATTAATGTTTTTTTAAATATTCAAATTATATTTTATTTGTTTTAATCAATGGATTCATTTAGATTGAAAAAAAACTGTACATGTCTCACTTGTTAAAAATATCTTATTTATCAAAATATCTTTTATTTTACAAATAAGTTTTCCATATATACAGTATCATTGCTCGTGATAAGGATATACAACGGCGTGCACACAAGGTCTTACGTAACACACAACTGCATATAAATACAGATATTTGGTGGACACACCTCATTTTACCACTTCATAATTTTCATATTTGGTGAGTACGATTCATTTTATTTTAACCTCATATTTCCCATATCTTTCGCATCATTTTTTGCACGAGCATATAATGAGAAAAACAGTAATCTTATTTGCATTGCCTTTTTGAATTATCAGAGGCTTAAACATTTCAAATATAAATATATTGGTCTTTTAGTACCATGGCGAAATAGTTTGAGTGACGATGTCTTTGTGGCATTTTTCACGTGTTAATTCTAACGAATAAAAAGTCGTAATATAAACAAAAATATTAATAAAAATAAAATAATTATACAGTACATTTTGTGCATATTACCATTATTATGATAAAATATATTATAATTTAAAAGTATCTGATATGTATCTGAGATACTTTTAAAGTATCTGAGTATCTGTATCAATATACATTTTGATTTGTGTACCTGTATCTGTATCGAGATACATTTTAAATGTATCTTACCCATCACTGATGTATATATATGTATATGTAAATGTGTATATATAATTATAAAATACTATATGGAGCATTCCACGTGAAAAGGGCCCACCTAAAAATAAACTTTTTAGGATTTTTTAAATAATCGTGGAGACTTGTTAGGGTACATATTGTATGAGGTTAAAGCAAAAAAAATAAGGATTATATGCCTCATATCCAAGATATCGAAGGTAGAATGTTTTAAGTAATTTTTTTTTCTTTGACATTTATAGCTAAAATTATAATATATATAGAATTTTTATAGACATGATTTTTTAGATATAAGAGTTTTAACAAGGCTCTGTAATATAAATATAAATTTAACGTATAAGACGGGCAACAAGAGCCAAATCGCGGATGACAATGCGTTATCCTAACGAAACTAAATAATTTTTCGTTAGAATTAAAATACCGGTGCACAAGGCACCAAATTTTTACTTGGACACGGCCAAGATTTTAAATATGAAATAATCTTATATTTTGAGATTTAATTTCAATACCCCTTTAACCCCCCTACGGAAAATAAATAAAAATTTGGTGCCTTGTGCACTGGTATTTTAATTCTAACGAAAAATTATTTAGTTTCGTTAGGATAACGCATTGTCATCCGCGATTTGGCTCTTGTTGCCCGTCTTATACGTTAAATTTATGATTTTTTAGGATTTTACCCGTACTTTCAGATGAAAAAGTTAATTTTAGTGAAAATTTTTTATTACCATAAAAAAATCAATTTTTTAGTTTGAAGTAAATAAACGGAAAATTATATCCACTTTTAAAAATCTGGAAAAATTCTCAAAAATACTTCAATATATGTAGAATATGATGCCATAAAGGAAATTTTGGGATCGCAATTGGATCTACTCGAAAACGAATATTTTTTTTAAACAAAATAGGAGTTTCAGACAAATTTCAACTAAAAACTCAATGATGTCAAATTTTTAATTAATCTAATTATTTCATACTACATGAATAATATATTTTTAACAAACAGCTATAAAAAAATAATTTTGAAATTTTTTTTATATTTGTTTTTATTTTTTATATTTTTTATATTTTAACATTTTTTAAACTTATTATTTCTTCTTTTTTTGGGGAAATAAATCTTCTTTTTCATCAAAACTAAATTCTTTTAAAATTAAATGATCGTTTGCAGGAATAATTGTATGATATTTTAAGGTACCTGGAATTGTTTTTGCTAAGGTAAATCTTGGCTCCAAAATCTTATTTAATTTATTATGGTTTGTTTTTGAACTGTATAAAATGGTTGTTTCCTTTAGATTATTTTTTGCCCACATGTATAATGCCTCAGCATTGAGAATTACACTTCCTTGTAAACTAGCTTTTCTTGCTAGTCGTTTTAAATTTCCACCAATACCATCACAGGAACTTTTCCCCTGTGCTGTGGCAAAGAAGTGCCATTCTGCCGTGATACCAAAAAAATCGCGCGCATGGTAAAGCAAGTTATGAAAGTTATATTTATTTTTATAATGTTGGCCGGCCCCATCTGTAAAATATATTATTTTTGTAACAGGAATACCCTTTTGTTTTAAGTCCTCTATTAATAATTGTTGAAAAGCGTATACTGCTACGGTATTATGAGTAAGATCGTCTGAAATGATGGCTAAACTGTAATGATGAACTTCACCGTTTATTTTATAATAGTATACTGCAGTGTTAATCGAAGCCTGATTATTATTATAGTGAAAAGATTGAGCCGCCTCCTGTACTATAAATGCGTAATTTTCACTAAAATCACATTGAAGTAGAATTTCTTCGTCGAGCAAATTATTTTTTTTCCAATTAAAATATGCTGACTGCTGTTTAGACACAAAGTGATGAGTCTTTAGTTTCAATACCTTGTCGCATAAGCTATCAATAAATTCATCCGTTGAAATAATTTCAGTAACCAAAGTTGACCTATCAGTATTACGCCACTGTTAATATTGAATTTCATCAATGTCATTTTCATCAAAAATTTCACGTAATTCATTTTTCAATACCTGTGTACCTTTACATTCTTTGCAAGTATTGAAATAACAACTTTTAACTGGGTTTTCACACATAATATTCTTGATCAGATCTTTGTAATCTAATAATTTGATATCTCTATTTTTTGTAAGTAACAGTATTTCACTTCCATCAATCATTAGTTTTACATTTTGGTGATATACGCAAACACAAACAGAATGCGTTCCAATTGCACCTGCGATAACGCAATGTTTCGGACGTAAATCACAAAATTTTGAAAAACCTATTTTTAAATTAGAGTATTGAAATCGGAATGCTTTGTGAAGTTCTTTTAGATTACATAAAACTAATCTTTTTTGTACTAGCTTACGTTTACCATCTAGTTGTATTATTGAAAGGCAGTCAGTGATTCCAGGTAAAGACGGCTGTTATCGTCATTTTCATAAAATTCCCGTACTAAGTTTTTAATTTCGTCACTTAATTTTCTGCCATTCTTTTGATTTTTCAAAGAAAAAACAGAACGAATATCACCTTCATTTAATTGATTTCTAATTGACCTGCAAAGATTGCGAGAACAGTTAAAAAATGTCGCAATTTTTCTAGTCCCCCATTCAACAGGTGCTAATGTTAAAATGTTTTGTCTCTCAGTTTGAGTAGTTTCTTTATGTTGAAATTTAAGGTATAACGTTTTTAAAACCGAACAATCATCGTAATGAACATTCTTCTTACAAGCTTTCTTTGCAAGTGGCTCGTATTCGACTTCATAATCACTTTTATTATCCTCAGATTTTGATGTTTCAATTTCTAAATCTTGATCATTATTAACAGTCTCTTTAACTGCAGGTCCAATTGATTTGTTTGCCAGTTCCGGATTATGTAAAGTGAAAATGATAATATCATTACAATTATCAATTTTTTTGCGACACCCAAACTGTCACACAACCAAATCACACAACCAATCACACAACCAAACTGGCGAGGGAAAGTCTTTCAATTTTGCAATTTGTCTTTTAGTTGCAGATCTCACTACACTTTTTCTGTGAGGAACTACGTTAAATGGATTGCAACAGCGAAAAATTTGCTGCTTTGTACACATTTTTACAATGTGTAAAGACAGTGTAGAAAATTATATTCTTATAAACTTCTATTTTTTTATAATAAAAATAATAGCAACAAACAAAGTAAGAACAAAAATATCAGAAATAAAAGTAACAAAAGCAAATGCAGTAAATGTATCGAAATAATTACAAGTAAAGCAACTTCACGCTTCAATCACTAGACTAGTTTTGACGCACAACACGCCAAATTATAATGGTGAAGATATGGTGGGGGTATCGCGGCGCGGCAAGCTTGCACTTAGCTATGACCTTCAATATGACTTTGTTATTAGTGTATTGTGCGTCTCAAAACTAGTACTAGTGATTGAGGAATTTGCTTTACTTGTAGCTATTTCGATCCACATTTAAAGTACAGGAGACGGCTCAATCTTTTTACTATAATAATAATCAGGCTTCGATTCACATTGCAGTATACTATAAAATGAACGGTGAAGTTCGTCATTACAGTTTAGCCATCATTTCAGACGATTTTACTCATAATACCGTAGCAGCGTTCGCTTATCAACATATAAAAATATAACAAAATTTGAACATTATTTTTTTATAGCTGTTTGTTAAAAATATATTATTCATGTAGTATGAAATAATTAGATTAATTAAAAATTTGACATCATTGAGTTTTTAGTTGAAATTTGTCTGAAACTTCTATTTTGTTTGAAAAAAATATTCGTTTTCGAGTAGATCCAATTGCGATCCCAAAATTTCCTTTATGGCATCATATTCTACATATATTGAAGTATTTTTGAGAATTTTTCCAGATTTTTAAAAGTGGATATAATTTTCCGTTTATTTACTTCAAACTAAAAAATTGATTTTTTTTATGGTAATAAAAAATTTTCACTAAAATTAACTTTTTCATCTGAAAGTACGGGAAAAATCCTAAAAAATCATGTCTATAAAAATTCTATATATATTATAATTTTAGCTATAAATGTCAAAGAAAGAAAAATTACTTAAAACATTCTACCTTCGATATCTTGGATATGAGGCATATAATCCTTATTTTTTTTGCTTTAACCTCATACAATATGTACCCTAACAAGTCTTCACGATTATTTAAAAAATCCTAAAAAGTTTATTTTTAGGTGGGCCCTTTTCACGTGGAATGCTCCATATATGAAATCTGTCCATATATAATTACATATAATTAAATATATAATTCCATATAACACAGAAAGATTGCAGACATAATTAAGGGGTTAGGCCACTGTAGAGCGCCCAAAAAGGGCCTATTTTTGATAATTTTTTACTATAAAACAAAAACAGTGATAGAAAATCCTTTTTAAGTACTTAATCTTACATACTTCGAAATATATAAAAAAAATTTTTTTGCATTTTTTTTTTTACAAAATGGCGGTGACAGAGCTCTGCAACGATGACCACTCGTTTCGGACAGTGCCTTACGGGCGACCTACTAGCTGCTCCAATTTTTGCTGTAGAACAAAAAACCAAATTTTTTTTAATTCTTTATATCATTAGCTAGCGAACTACGTACGGAAATTAAAAAATAATTGTTTTTGTAAAAATGACACAAGTTTGAAGAAAAAGTTTCATTTTTTGACGAAAAATTTTGCACAAAATTGTTTGTAAAAAAAAAAGTTTACAACGGAACGTAAAATCCGTACGTAGTTCGCTGACAAATGTATCTTAGAAGCTACAGTTTAAATTTGAAGTAAATCGGTCAAGATTTGTGGGAGTTATGAGGTCGCCCAGTTTGAAAAAAGTGATTTCGAGAAAAACGCGTTTAAAGTTTTATGTAACTTCCAAAAATGACACTTAGGAATTTGTTTCCGTTATAAAACCTTTTTTTTCTTATTTCTAAGATCTTAAAGCATCATTTAAGCAAAAAAAAAAAAAAAACGATTTTTTGAAATTTCTACAGTGGCCTAACCCCTTAAAATGTTACAGTGATGCAATTTACATAATATAGTCTTATATATTATATATAATCTATAATTATATATAAGATCATTTTACAATATGTAAATTGCGTCACTAACATTTTAATTATGTCTGCAATCTTTTTATGTTATATGGGATATAATTAAATCTAATATATGGACAGATTTCATATGTAGTTTTTAGTTTTATACAATTATATATATAATCAATTTATATATATGATTGTATATAAAAAAATTTTTACCAAAATGAAAAATGTATTTAAATAATATTATTTTAGATTATTAGAGTATTATATCAGATTTCTAGATTATTTCACTATTGTTAGCATTAAATTTTTTCATATAAATGAAATACTTAAGGAATGTGAATTACATTTTTTTCTATTTTCTATTAGTATCCGTTAAATATTACGTAAATTATATTTTTATTATTGGATTAGTTTGTATGAAAGAAAACCTGCAAAAGTCCACTTTAAAAATATTTTTTATTTATCAAAATATTTTTATTGTCCAGATAAGCTTCCTATATACAATCTCACTGATAAAGGAGAATATAACATAAGCAATAATAAGGCGACGTATAAGGCATATCCAATAATCTATCTTCGTACATATAATCGCAATTTAGCTTTTTTGTTTCTTTATAAGATTATATCATGTCCAAGTCAAAATTACGACTAGACATTACTTCTTTAACGCCAAGGCAGCGGCGACGTATTTTTTTTTTAAATTCAATAATATTTGCCAAATAAATATTGAATCAAATTTGGAAGTTCAAAATAATATAAGTGGACCAAATGGACCAGAAAATATCGAACAATTACCTCAACAACAAAATGTACTAAAGGAAATTGATTTTAATTATTCCAATGTAATGCATACTCACAAGATTAATGAAAATGAAGATGATTTAATTTTCAAACATTTGAGAATTGGTACTGATAATAATAGTTCTCATTCAAGTATTTCAAGTGATGAATTTTCTAATAAAACAGATATTATTAACGACATCCAATTATGGGCTATTAAAAATCATGTCAGTCATCCTGCTACTAGTAGTTTACTGAAAATTCTAGTAAAATATGGGCATGATCTTCCTCTTGATGCTCGAACTCTGTTCCAAACTCCCAAGCAAGTAGACATTATTGAAATGACACCAGGCATATATTATCATGCAGGTTTAAGTGATAGTTTAAGAAAATCTATTCGTAAGCATTATTGTCAAAGTAATTTACCATCTCAAATAAATATTAATGTGAATATAGATGGTCTTCCTTTAACAAAATCTTCTGGCAGTCAATTTTGGCCTATTTTAGGTAGTATAGTTGCAGATTTTTACACTGAACCGTTTATAATTGGTGTTTATCATGGTTTTCAAAAGCCAAAATGTTGCAATACTTTTCTGAAATATTTCAAGGATGATTGTCTTAAAATTTTTCGAACTGGTATTGTACAGTATGGCAAAAAATAACTGTAAAATTGAATGCATTTATCTGCGATGCTCCTGCAAAATCATTTATCAAGGGAACTAGAGAACATAATGCGTATTTTGGATGCGGTAATTGTATTCAAGAGGGAGATTACATAGAAAATTGAGTAACGTACCCAGAAATTAATGCAATTATAAGGTCAGATGAATCATTTAAATTAAAACAACAAGAACACCATAAAATGACTTCAAATCTTGAAAACTTAAACATTGAAATGGTTACTCAATTTCCTTTAGATTACATGCATCTCGTACTATTAGGAATAATGAAAAGATTATTGCAGTTTTGGATTAAAGGCAAACATAATGTTCGTATGGTTGCAACTCAGATAACTCTTGCTTCAACTTCTTTATTATCTATGTCATCATTCTTACCCAAAGAATTTGCTAGAAAACCAAGGAAATTAAATGAGGTCGATCGCTTTAAAGCCACCGAATTAAGACAATTATTATTATATACTGGGCCAGTAATTTTTTTGAAAAAATTACCACGCGATAAATATGTTCATTTTTTGAGTCTGAGTATAGCAATTCGAATTTTATGTAGCAAAAAATATTGCGTACAACTGCTTAATTATGCACACAATTTACTATTGTATTTTGTTGAAAATTATGACACATTATATGATTGTCAATATATATCATATAACGTTCATAATTTAATTCATCTGTGTTATTATGTAAAATTATGGGGAGTGTTAGATGAATTTAGCGCGTTTAAGTTCGAAAATTACATGCAAAAAATTAAATCAAAGATAAGATCTTCAAGTCAACCATTAGAACAATTAGCCAATCGTTGTATAGAAGAAGATAATTTGGATATAACAAATGTAGAAAAGATTTATCCAATATCAAAAGTACGTATTATAAATGGCAGAAAGATAATAAAATCGGTACAATGCAAGGGTTTCTATCTTAGTACAAGAACTGCTGATAATTGTTGTTCTTTATTAGATGGTACAACGGTTTCGCTTACAAAAATTTATTTTAAAAATAAACAGATTTATGTTATTGCTAAAAAGTATTTGAATATTAAATCATTTTTCCACATTCCATGCGACTCTTTAAATATCGGTATTAAACAAATTAACGAGTTACAATATGAGTTAATTACTATTCCATTGTCTGATATTAAATCAAAATGCGTAAAATTGCCTTTATGTGACGAAGAAGCTGTGGTATTTCCTTTACTATACCAACAAGAAATGACTTCCGTTTCCGGTTGCGTGATAGGAGGTTGAGGTGCTGTCAGTGAGTGTTTATGAGTGGAGTATTAGAGGTGTGAGGGAGAGAAAGGAGGAGAGGAAGCGAGAGTGAGAGGCTGGAGGTAGTGAATGCAAGGGGAGTGCAAGCAAGTGGGGTGAGAAAGGAATAGGGCGGTGAGAAGAAAGAGAAGTGATGCAGGAAGAGTGAGTCAGCGTTTAGGAAGATAGAATCAGAGGCACGAGAGGAGAGGAAGGAACTATGAAAAGGAGAATAGGTGTAGAAGGAGTGGGGAGAAAGAGGATAGGTGTAGGTGCGGGAAAGCACTACAGAAAGGAACA
This sequence comes from Nylanderia fulva, assembly GCF_048542155.1. Taxonomy (NCBI): domain Eukaryota; kingdom Metazoa; phylum Arthropoda; class Insecta; order Hymenoptera; family Formicidae; genus Nylanderia; species Nylanderia fulva. The sequence goes on from NW_028191099.1 coordinate 9,309, forward strand.
GGCGCTGGTTGGGGAAAACTCATGGCATGAAAAAGGGAAGGAAAGAAAAAAAGGGGGGAGATAAAAGAAAAAGAAGGCGGAAAAATGAGAAGAAAAGGGGAGCACGAAAACCAGAGATTTCAAAAAGGAAAAGGAGAAATTAAGGAAAAGCTAAAAAGGAAAGAAGAAAGGGATTTAAATGGGCTTTGGAAAAAAAAAATTTATAAGATGCCAGGGTAGAAAAAAAGGAGACGGGGGAAGAAACAAAAAAAAGAGGGGGGAGGGAAGGAAGGAAGAATATACAAAATAAGGATAAAAAAGGGGTTTTAAGAAAAAAGGGGGTGAAAGGGGGACAAAAGAAATAAGGAAAGGTAAAGGGGGTTAAAAAGGAAAAGAAGGGGAAAATTTTGGGTTGGGGGGGTTTTTTTTTTGGAAAAAAATGTTTTTGGTTTTGGGGGGGGGGGCAGGTAGAAGGGAGGTTTGGGGGGGTTTTTTTTTGGGGGGAAAAAAAAGGGGGTGTTTTTTTTGGGGGGGTTTTTTGGGAGTGGGGTTTTTTTGGGTGGGGGGGGCCCCCCGGGTTTGGTGGGGGGGGGGGGGCCCGCCATTGTGGGTGGGGGTGGTTTGGCCCCCTGGGGGGGTTGGGGGGGGGGGGGTTCCCCCTCCCTTGGGGTGTGTTGGTTGGGGTGGCGGGGGGGGGGGGCCCCAATGGGTTTGGGGTTTGGTGGGGTTTTGGGTGGGGGGGAGGGTAAAGGGTTTGGGGGGGGGGGGGGGGGGGGGGGGGGGGAAAAAAGGGGGCCCCCCCGGGGGGGGGGGGGGAAAAAGAGGGAAAAGGAAGGTGAAAAAGAAAGGGGAGGAGGAGGGAAGGGGGGTAAAGGGGTCGGGGGGCGGGAAAAAAAAGGAGGGGGGGGGAGGGAAGGGGAAGGGGGGATATTGGAATTGGGGGTTTTTTAAAAAATAAGGACGCGGATTTCTGGGAAACGGTTATGGGAATGGATGTAATGTTTTTTTTTTCTAGAGGACATGGGTTGAATGAAAAAGGATAGGAAAAGTTAAAAGGGAGGATGCCGGGAGGATTTAAGTGGGAGGTGCAATATGCGAAGAGGAAGAGTAGGAAAGGAAGAGCAATGGTGAAATTATAGTGGGGGGTGAAAAAAGGGATAAGAATAGAAGGAAAGTTGTAGAGCGGATAAAGGAGGAATGTTGGAGGTGGATGATAGAAAAGGAGGGAGAGCGAGGAGGGAGGTTTGTGGGATTGTACATTATGGAGAGCTGGAGGAGAACTAGGGGTTTACGAGTGGAGGGGGGGGGGGAGGCCCGGGTCGGGGTAGTAGGGGGGGGGTTTTAATCAAGAACGGAAATTTGGGGGGAGGAGTGTGGAGAGGGGGAAAAAAAAGGGGGAAAATCAAAACCCCCGGGGAATGGGGAAGGGGAAAATGGGGAAAAAAGGTTTTGGGGGGGGGGTTGGCAAAATAAAAAGAGTACAAGATGGGGGGTTGGGGCGTAAGAGCAGAATGGGAGATTTGGGAAATTTTTTAAAAGGGGGAAAGAGGAATAGGGGAAATTGTGGGGTTGAGATAGGGGAAAAAAGGGGGGACTGGGGCCAAAGCCTAATTAGGTTTTTAGAGGGGAAGGGAGGGGAAAAAAAAAGGGAAAAAGAAAAAAAAAAAAAGCTGGAGAAGAGGGAAAGGGAAAATTTGGGAGAGGTAGGAAATATGGGAAAGCAGGGGAACAACAGGAAGAAAAAGGGTAAGTGGGGGGAAAAAAAATTTCAGAATGCTAAAAAGGGAAAAGAGGGGAAGGTAAGGAGAAGGGAAAGAAAAAGAAAGGGTGGTTTGACGGGGAGTGTAGAAGAGAAAAGGGAGAGGTGGCAATAGAGTTTTAAAAAGTGGAGGAGGTAGGGGGGGAAAGGAGAAGAATATAGAAAAAAAAAGAATACAAGAGATTATGTAGGAAGAAGAAAGAGGAGGAGAATGAGAAGTGGACGAGGAAAGCAATGGAGGCGAGGACGGAGGGGCAGGTATGGGAGGTAGTTAGGAGGGAAAGGGTAAAGGAGGATGGGAGGAGGGATTGAGATAGAAGAGTGGAACAAGTATTTTAGGAATCTATTAGGGGGGGTAGAGTCGAGAGTCGTAATGGGAGGAAACAGGACGGAGAAGAAGAGGGAAGAAGATCAGATAAAAAAGGGAGAAATTAGGAGAGCAATAAGCAGGATAACGGAAAGGAAGGCAGTGGGGGTAAATGGGATACCGGGAGAAGTGTGGCAATATGGAGGTATCAGAGTACAGGGGGGTAACGTTGACACCGTCATTATACAAAGTGTACGCGACGGTGTTAGCAGAGAGATTGAAGGGAGAGGTGGAGGAAGAAGGGATGTTACCACCGAATCAAACTGGGTTCAGGAAAGGATGGGAACGGTGGATAACATCTATGTGCTGAATTATTTAATAAACAGGCAAATAAGCAGGAAAGGAAAGCAAATAGTGCTATTTTTTGTGGACCTGAGAGCGGTTTTTGATTCGGTGGATAGGGTGAAGTTGATGGCAGCGTTAAGAGGGGGGGTGAAGGAAGAGATGTGAGGAAGTATTGGGAGAAGTAGGATTCAGGGTTAGAATAGGGGAGGAGGTGGGGGAGAAGTTCTGGACGGGGAGGGGGTGAGACAGGGGTGCCCTCTGAGTCCACTTCTCTTTAATATGTTGATGGCAGACATAGAGATATAAGGAAAGGGAGATGGGGAGGAGTGAGACTAGGGAAGGGCAAGGTCTACACGTTAGCGTACGCGGATGACGTGGTATTGATGGCAGAGGATGAGGGGGGGATGAGATGCATGATGGAAAGATTAGGGAGATATCTGGAGGGAAAGGGACTGGAATTGAATGAGAGAAAGTCGAAGGTAATGAGGTGCAAGAAAGGTGAAGGGAGATTGAAAAAGGCTAGCTGGTTCTGGAAGGAAAAAAAATTAGAGGAGGTTAAGGAATATAAGTACTTAGGGTATGTAATACAAAGGAATGGGAGGCAAGAAGGACAGGTAAGGGACAGGATAAAGAAAGGGGAAGTAGCTATGGGACAAGTATGGGGGATAGGTAAGAGGATATTTGGTAGTAACTGGGGGAGGAGGATGTGGCTATTTGATGCATTAGTGTGGACGGTTATAGGATATGGGGTGGAGATATGGGGGTGGGAAGAGACAGAGGGATTGGAAAGGATACAAAAAAGGTATTTGAGATGGATGTTAGGAGTGAATTGGGGAACGCCTGGGTATATGGTAAGGGAGGAGTTGCAGAGGGAAAAGATAAGGACGAGGATGGGAAGAAGGGCGTGGGGGTATGAGAAAAGACTAGAAGAGGGTAAGGGAGGGTGGTTGCCGAAAGTATGTTTGAGGGAGATCAAAGAAAGGGCAAAGAAAGGAGTGGAAATGTCAGATTGGAAGAGGAAAGGAGGGAATTCTTTGAGAGTAAGAGGATGGAATTAAGGGAGGTAGAGGAAAGAAGAGAAAAGGGGGAGTTCAGATGGGAAGAAGTTAAGGAATGGGAAAGGAAGGAGCAGAGGAAAGAGAGGATAAAAAAAAATAGAAAAGTCGGAATATAATAGATGGTACAAGCAGGTTAAAAGGGAGGGGATACCGGGCTACCTGAAGAAAGGGTGGACGGAAGATAGATGGAGGAGGATAGCAAGGTATAGATTGGGGAATGGGATGAGGGAAAATAGATACTGTGAAAAGGAGGAGGATAGGAAGTGCAGGATGTGTGGGAGAGGGATGGAGACGTGGAAGCATGTGTGGGAGGAATGCATGGAATGGGGAAGGGAAGAGAGCTGGTAGGAAATGGTGAAAGAGGTGCTAGGAGAGGAGGGAGAAGGGGAAATGTGGTTAAAAAGGTTAGAGAAAGCAAGAGGGAAAGGGGAAGGGAAGGATGGAAAAGGAGGGAAGGGGGAAGAGGGAGGGCAAGAGTTGAGGGAAGAGAGAGAGGGGGAGAGTGGGTGTGAGAGATGGGAGAGAAAGGGAGAGAGAGAGAGAGAGGGAGAGAGAGGGAATGAGTGAAAGAAGTGAGAAAGGATAGCAGTAACCGGAAGCGGAGGTCCCACATAGGTTAAGTAATACATAAGAATGCGAAAGTAGTAAATAAGAAGGCGTAGGATAAGAAAGGCTAAGGTAAAGAGGTCGTGTGTGTGGAAGAGTTGGTAGGAAGTAGATAGGGTAGAAATGCGAGAAAGGGCGTAGTAGGCGGCGAAGCGGAGCGGCGTAGCGTATCATTTATATATATAATTGTCTATATTAATTAGGTTTAAGTTATAGGTTAAGGATTGTATGTAAATGAACGCATAAAGGTTTGGAATCGCTCCTTTAAACAGGAAAAAAGCGCCTTGTAACCTCCAATTGGGGCAACAATAAACAAATATCTAATCTAATCTATCATCAACAAGAAATATGTTAATGGCGAGTACTTATATATTGATATAATCTATAATTAAAAACAAGATTAAATATTAAATTACTTAACAAATTTAATTTTTTAACAGATTATTAATAATGGCAAAAAATTTCGCTGTCGTTACTTTTCCAAGCGATGGAAATAATGAAGAAGAAACTGTATCAGAAGTTCCATCTTTATGGCTTTCTTCCAATTTAAAAGAATGCTGGTGGCCGTTGGTAAAAAAATGTAAATACCTTTATTATAAAACAAATTCCACCTGTTATTGATGATCCTAAATGGGAATCTTATCCCATTAAATTTCATGGATATTATGGTAAGTTATATTTTATTGTAGAATTTATATAATTGTTTTTTTAATATTTTTAAAAAATAATGTAATTTCTAAATACGATTTTGTCTCAATTTAGATTCATTAGAAGAAGCTAGACAGAGAGCAACAAACTATTCTTCAAATAAGGAAAGCAATATAAATGAAATAAAGAAGTCCGCACAAGACAGTTGAATAAAACTGTTTCTCACGATGAGTCAGAATCTGATTCTGATGACTCACGTTTAGTTATACCAAATCCACCAAATCTTACTGTAAATACAAATGCCTCGCAATCAATTAACAAAAGTCAATCTATTGCAACTGTTATTAATTCATCAGTTGTCAGCAATGATATTGACCTGGAGATTCTTGATGGAATTTTAGTATCACTTAAAAGTAATTTTTATTTTTAAATTCTTTAATTCAATTTACTTATATTATTTTCATAATATAAGTTTTTTTATTACAGTTATTACAGTTATTATTATTGTTTATTATGTGAATAATCTAATATTTCTTTAATGTTAATTTTTAGGTATACAGGATGTACATACGTTAATATCAGATAGATTCGAAAAAATGGAAGGTATTGTATTTATTATATTTTTGTCTTATAATCTTATTGTCTTATAATATACTTTATATCTATTTTTGGCACTGTTTATTCAATACTATTAATTTTTCAGGTCATTTTAAGAATATATATACAGCTATAACTACAGTTACATTAGGAATACAAGAATGAATACTAAATGTTCATTTAACAAATATAGAAAAACAAAATGATCAACATAAATCCAAAGCATCTGTCACGGATGCATCAAATATACATCAATTTTTTCCATTTAAAAATATAAATGAAGTAACAGCTTTTGAAAACCGTTTATCAGAAAATGTAGATGAGTACAACAAATTTCATCTAAATAGAACAATAGAAATTGTATTTTTGGTATGTTTTATTTCTAAAGATGCTGTATATATCTCGCATAGGCGGAAGGTCCGCCAAGGAAAATTTAATTCGCATATACCTTTATTTTCCAATGAAGTTGCCAAAGAATCATATTGGAAAGGATTACAAAATCATTTTAAAATTAGTAGCTTAAAGTATATATTAATGGGAATACTAGGTAAAATATATTTTTATAAACAAGTTTATAAAATAAAATTTAATTTAATGTATTGTAATATTTCAGCAACAATTTCCGGTCAACATCAATTCACAAGCAAAGAATTTGAAGATGTCACAAAAGAATGGTTTCGCCAAGGTGGTCAGAGGCTTAGCAGACAAAAAGATTCCGAAGAAATAAATCCGCAAGTCATTTAAATGTTTCAGATGCTTATGATTTATTTTCATTATAATTTTTTTCTATAGTAGCTAGAGTCTATTAATATAACAAAAATATTTTTCTTTTCCTAATTTTTTATTGAATAATTAATACTTAAGTTTTTAAATTTTTGTGTTCTAAATTCATATAGTCTGCACTGTTTCTTTTCATTATGAGTTCTTATATACAGGGTGATGCTTTTAACTTGAGACATTCAAATATCTCAAAAAATAAGCACACTACGAAAAAAATGTATATATATATATATATATATATATATATATATATATATGTTATTCAAAAGTATCAATAAATGATGCTTACTAAGTCTGCTAATTCTCTTAAAAGAAATATTTAATTCAAGTAATGACGTTATATATATATATATATATTGTTACGTCCGCGACCACCCTTCGGATTATCTCGAAGAAATGTCGCGCGCACTCAAACTCTCACTCGCCGGAAATGAATACACTCGCGTAATAAAGCAATAAACTTTAATATTAGAAGCCAATAAACCGTAGCGATACAATATAATATTACGTGCATTAATCCTAATGCAAATATATCCGCCGATCAGCTGTCAGAGGATACGTCCTCACCGCACGACAGCTAGACCAGAACAAAACGCATCGATAGACATAAACAGCTTCTTAGCGACGATAGAAGATCCTGATAGAAGACCCTGATAGAAGACCCTGATAGAAGACCCTGATAGAAGATCCTAATAGAAAATCCTGACGATCGTATAATACAGGGATGTATCGTCAAACCGGGCGAGACACGGACATAACAATATACAATATATATATATATATCAACTTTTTGAAATAAACAGCATTTTCAGGCCTTTTTAAAAAACCTCACATTTGTTGTCGGTATTGGTAATACCCACAGGAAAGTTACAAGGTCGGACTTACACTTTGTGTGTGTACATGTGTGTGTGTGTGTATGTGTGTAAGATGTGTGTGCGTGTGTGCGTGCGTGCGTGCGTGCGTGTGCGTGTGTGTGTGTGTGTGTGTGGAAAGAGTATGAGTGAGTATGTGTGGGATGTGTGTGAGCGTGTATGAAGTGTGTGAATGTGTGTGGAGTGTGTGTGAGTATGTGGAATGTGTATAGGATATGTGTTTGTATAGGGTGCGCGCGAGTGTATGTGTATATGTGAGTGTGTGTGTGGAATGTGTATATATGAATAAGGTAGTATGGGGTATGTATGAGTGTGATGGTGTGTGCATGTGTGGGGTGTGTGTGAGTGTGTATATGAAGTGTGACTGTGTATGGAGTGTGTATCAGATATGTGTGAGTATGTATGGAATGTGTATGAATAAGATCAGTATGTGTGTGGAATGTGAGTGTATAAAGTGAGTGTGTATGGAATGTGTATAAATGAGATCAGTATGTGTGTGTGAAATGTGTGTGAGTGTATGGAGTGAGTGTGTATGAAGTGTGAGTATGTATGGAATGTATGTGTGTGAAGTGTGTATCGGATATGTGTGAGTGTGTATGGAATATATATAAATGAGATCAGTATGTGTGTGTGGGATGTGTATGACAGACACACATTATATACATACTTACACACATTCTTAAAAACACCTCCCCCCACATATAAATTATATATACATATATATATATATATATATATATATATATACTACACATTTATACATCCACACTTATACATTACACACCTCCGCACACACCATGCACATCACACATACCCTATACGCACTCATACACACACACATGCCCTCCCCCACACACACTTCTCACACATACACCACCCTATGTACACATACTTTTCACACATACATATACACCCCGTACACACCCATACACGCTCACACACATCGCACACATGCTCACACGTACCCCACACACGCTTACACACACCTATACTCTACACACACTCCACACACACTCACACATTCCATACACGCACACATATCCCACACTTATTCACACGTACCCTTCCCCTCACACACATACATCTCACACACATACACACACACACACACTTGCGCACACATACACACGAAGTGTAAGTCCAACCTTGTAATCTTCCTGTGGGTAATACCAATATCGACAACAAATACGAGGGTTTTTTTTTAGAAAATAAGCCTGAAAATGCCTATTTATTTCAAAATATCATAACTCAGAGAAACACAATCCACATATAATGTAATATTTAAAAAAGCATTTTAAAAGGAAAATGCTATATTTTAATACAATTAATAAAATTGATAGAAAATAAAATATTTTTCTCCTCGTGCACGCCAAAGTTAAAGTTTTTTCTACAATTTTGTAAGGCTTTCATTGTAGAATAGCGCCGTTTGCAATAAATCTTGTAGTTAATCTTTGTAGGGAAATCTCCATTCGAGCATTAGAAAGTTGGAGTCTCATACTTGAAAATGCTTTTTGATATACTGCTCTACGATCATTTTTTGCAAACATACATGAATTTGAATTTGATTCTTTCTAATTTTGTGACCCTAATTTTGTTGCGAAGTGTATTAAAATATAAGTGCAATTTTCTGCTTGTTCATTATTATCAGTTATTTAGCAGCTGTTTATTATTTACAGCTATAAATATATTAAAAGTTTTCTGATAAAAAAAATCTGTAATATAATTTAAGGGGTTAGGCCACTGTAGAGCGCCCAAAAAAGGCCTATTTTTGATAATTTTTTACTATAAAACAAAAACAGTGATAGAAAATCCTTTTTAAGTACTTAATCTTACATACTTCGAAATATATAAAAAAAATTTTTTTGCATTTTTTTTTTACAAAATGGCGGTGACAGAGCTCTGCAACGATGACCACTCGTTTCGGACAGTGCCTTACGGGCGACCTACTAGCTGCTCCAATTTTTGCTGTAGAACAAAAAACCAAATTTTTTTTAATTCTTTATATCATTAGCTAGCGAACTACGTACGGAAATTAAAAAATAATTGTTTTTGTAAAAATGACACAAGTTTGAAGAAAAAGTTTCATTTTTTGACGAAAAATTTTGCACAAAATTGTTTGTAAAAAAAAAAGTTTACAACGGAACGTAAAATCCGTACGTAGTTCGCTGACAAATGTATCTTAGAAGCTACAGTTTAAATTTGAAGTAAATCGGTCAAGATTTGTGGGAGTTATGAGGTCGCCCAGTTTGAAAAAAGTGATTTCGAGAAAAACGCGTTTAAAGTTTTATGTAACTTCCAAAAATGACACTTAGGAATTTGTTTCCGTTATAAAACCTTTTTTTTCTTATTTCTAAGATCTTAAAGCATCATTTAAGCAAAAAAAAAAAAAAAACGATTTTTTGAAATTTCTACAGTGGCCTAACCCCTTAAATTATATTATAATTTATCATTATGATTGCGAATTGAAAAAAAAAAAACAGTTTTATAAATGTTAATATAGTAATGTTTGTTGAAAAATTCATTTTTCAACAATTTATAAAAATAAAGAATTGTTCAAAAAACCAATATTATATTGTTATATTTATATATATATACACGATTTTTAAAAAATATCTTAATAATATAGATTAATTCTTTTAATTTAATCAATTAAAAACAACTCATTAATAACTTCATCCAATCAATAATTTTACGCTGTTAAAATTAATTTTTATTTACTAAAAGTTGATGAAACTATTGATTCTTAAAAAGATTACTCTAACCATCCTTTCTGCCAAAAAAAGGCATTGTTTATAACTTAGTAGATAGAGCTCTTCTTCTTTCACATCCAGAATTTCATATGAAGAATATAAATTCAATCATAACTATTTTACGTAACAACGGTTACCCTTTAGAATTTATTTTCTCCACTATTAATCAAAGAAGTATCTTATTACTTCCAAACTAAAATATCTTGACTAATGATAATAATATTACTAAGGTTCCTGAAATAGCTGGAGATAATGAAAAAAAAGAATTTCTTTGTTATTCCTTATGTGAATAGCATTTCTGACAAAATCGCATCATCTATCAAAAAAACAGAAATGACCATAGGTTATCGTTGTCTTAATAAACTCAATCGATTTATCAAGGTTCATAAAGATAAAAATCAATTTTCAACTAATTCCAATGTTATTTATAAGATCTCATGTCACGATTGCGATGCGACATATGTTGGCCAAACCAAAAGACAACTTAAAACGAGAGTTAAAGAACATGTAAATAATATAAAGTTAGATTCGTCAAAGCACTCGGTCATCTCAGAACATATTCTTAATTACCAACACTCATTTAATTGGGAAGACATAAAAATTTTAGATTCCGAATCTAATTTTCAGAAGAGAAATGTTTCTGAAATTATTCATATAAAGGAACAAAAAAACGGTCTAAACTTAAAAAAAGATACCGATATGCTTGACGAGTCATATTTTGACATTCTAGAAGAATTGTCTTATAAATAAATAGTAATAATAATAGGAGTCACGGTTTGAATTCGACACATCATATTGTGACTCTGTATAATGAACACATTGACTTGGCGGAATCTTGACTACTCATCAATTTTAAGTAAGCAATTATAATCATAATCAAGATCTTTCATATAAAAAATAACTTATTAATATAAATTAATATACCAAAAAAATAAAATATACTTAGACAAACACGGTAAAATACACTACAATGATGAACTTACTTGGAAATATGCTTGATGATGGGGACTAACTTTTTGATGCTGGATAACATCTAATTGTTTCAATTCTCATATCAAGCGGTTCTGACGATATTTTCAACTAATAATGTTCAAAAGGATTGATGACGTGGAATGGACTGTCAACTTGTTCTACTAACAACAGTGAGCTCGTTTGCATGTTTTTTGACATAATTAAAAAGTTTACCATCTCAGTTAAAAAATGGTTAGCCGATTAGAAACAATATCTATTTTAATAAATGATATAAGCGTAACCCAATATAAATTTAATGACTCATCAAACCAAATCTATTTTCATTAAAAAATAGACTCTAATGCGTAATATGTCATAATTTTATTTAAAAGAATTTTTTATATTTACTGAAGAAGGCTGAGGTAACAGCCGAAACGTTTATTTTTTATTATTATCATTGTATTTACTAAGAAATAAAGTAATTATGTGTTGACGCACAAAAAACCCAACATTTTATTTTTGCAATTTATTTTATGAATAAAATAATTATTCATCAAACTAATAAGAATATATAACTAATATAACTATAAGAATATATATAACTAATAAATAATTTTTTTAAATTGATCAATATATTGGTTCAATTTATCGCGTCATCAAAGGAGAAGAAAAGGAAAATCTCCGATTATGTTTATTTCTTATCAATCAGATATTCGATCAAATGATAAATTGTCGATACTATCTTTGATTGAATTTGCTCGATTCCAAAGTCAAAGTTCACAACTTGAATTTTTATCAACATTTATAATGTAAAATTGTGAAATATAACTAATTTTCTTATCGAGCAAATTCAATCAAAGATTAGATTGACAATTACAAAACAAAATCATATGATGTTTTGAATATTTTCAATTATGATTGACAAATAAGCGTAATCGGAAATTTTCCTTCTTTCCTCTTTGATGATGATAAATTAAACAAATACATTGATCAATTTAAAAATATTCTTATTATATTCTTGTTATAATCTTATTAGTTTCATGAATAAATTATTTTATTCAAAAAAATTGCAAAATTATAAGTCCTGGGCCCTGTGCGGGGATATCAACCTGGTGCTGTCGGCAATGCTGAATATATATATATATATATATATTGTTATGTCCGTGTCCCGCCCGTTTGACGATACGTCCCTGTATTATACGATCGTCAGGATTTTCTATTAGGATCTTCTATCAGGGTCTTCTATCAGGATCTTCTATCGTCGCTAAGAAGCTGTTTATGTCGATCGATGCGTTTTGTTCTGGTCTAGCTGTCGTGCGGTGAGGACGTATCCTCTGACAGCTGATCGGCGGATATATTTGCATTAAGATCAATGCACGTAATATTATATTGTATCGTTACGGTTTATTATTGGCTTCTAATATTAAAGTTTATTGCTTTACTACGCGAGTGTATTCATTTTCGGCGTGTGAGAGTTTGAGTGCGCGCGACATTTCTTTGAGATAATCCGAAGGGTGGTCGCGGACATAACATTTTGGGGGCTCGTCCGGGATAGTTCGGACGTAACACGAGCCACGAGCCGTAGTGAAAAAGACAAATATTTTGTGTGTGTGTGCGGTGAAAAGGTTACGATGTCTTTGGTGCATTCTCCGAGAATTACTCGTTCGCAAGCTTCGTCACGAGCAATGATCGGCGAAGAACAACAGTCGACTCCACTTCGAGCGATTAACAGCGAGAAAACTTCCGAGCGCGTGGACGCTTTACAGGAGGCGTTGGAACAAATTAGAGAATTGCGAGAAGAACGCTCACAACAGCAGGCTCAATTTTTGACGATGCTGCAACAGCGGGACGAGGAACTGCACCGATTACAGGAAAGACTCGTTTCATCGGAAAATAACCAGCTAAGTCACATACATAATAGAATTCCGAACAACACCACACGTAGAAATAGCGAATCGAACAATGTTTTACACAATAATTTTGAGCTCGGATATAAGCTCAAACCCGAGAATTTTGACGGGAGTGTACCCTTGCGCGAATTTATTGCCCAGTTCGATTTTATAGCGCAAGCTAATGGTTGGAATTCGTTTCAAAAGACCTTGGCTCTTGCCGCTTGTTTAAGAGGGAAAGCGCGGACCGTTTTGGATGGAATTTCGGAGATTGAAAATTTAGAGTTCGCGGATTTAAAGTCAAAATTAGAATTACGTTTCGGTGAAGGGCATTTGGCTCAGTCTTATTACGCGCAATTTACGAATCGTAGACAAAAGAGTTCGGAAGATTTGGCTTCTCTTGGCGCAGATTTAGACAGATTGTCGCGATTAGCCTATCCTGAGTGTTCTCACGAAGTTAGAGATAAAATTGCTTGTGCACAATTTATTACTACAATATCCGACGGCTTTTTGAAGAGAACTCTTCAATTAGAAAGCGTTATTTCATTAAAATCTGCCATAGAGAGAGCAATGGCAGTAAAAGTTATTCAAGAAAATAGTTTTCAAAAAAATAAAAATTTCCCAAACCAAAATTTTGAAAAATATAACAAATATAATAAATATAATAAATTTAATAAATTTAATAAATTTGAGAACAAAGAGAAAAACGAAGAAACAAAAGAGAAACATAACGAAAAAAAGAAGTCATATAATAATAAATATTTTCAAAGGAACGGTCCGAAGGCGAAAAAGGAATGTTGGCATTGCGGCGCTGAGGGGCACTTCCGTTCTGAATGTCCGTCATTTACGGAAAACAAGGTTTAGTCGAACTTCGCGGGGCAGGTTCGGCTAATTGCGTGATAGCCCCAAATGTTTTACAATGTGCTAGAATAAGTAGAGCTAGAAATAATTTTTATTATAAAAGAAATTTGGACGGAAAGATTTGTCGATTTAAAATAGATACGGATTCCGATGTTTCTATTCTTAGTGAGAGATTTTTGAAAGAATCGAAAGAATATTTGGAAATAAACAATTGTTATCTTAAATATCCTATAGGGGAATTAATTGAAGTTAAATATAAAGTTAACGTTTTGATTGTGAATTAGGAAAGCATGAAGTAGAGATTCCTATAATTGTTGCTAACATTTCTGATGATTGCATTCTTGGGATAGATTTTCTTGAAAAAATAAATCTAGAAAAAGTTTTTGAATCCCAATTTGGAAATATTGAAGAGAATAATAGAAATGAATTTTCTTGTTTTCGAATTATTAAAGGAAAAGTCCCTGATTTTCTTGAGACATTTTTTGGGGAAAATTCTAAAAATTTAAATTTTTCTCAAAAAGATATTTTTGCCAATTTCTTATTAGAATTTCGGGATGTATTTTCTCAGGATTTGATTGCAGGGAACTGTGGAATTTTAAAACACGATATTAAGGTTACGGATTCTAGGCCGATTAAACAAGCTCCACGTAGAGTTCCGATTCATTTAAGAGAGGAAGTCAATAAAATCATTAAAGAAATGAAGTCTCAGAGAGTTATTGAAGAATCTAAAAGTCCGTGGGTCTCTCCTGTCGTAATGGTAAAGAAAAAAGATGGATCATTAAGATTTTGCGTCGACTATAGGAAGCTGAATTCTGTCACGGTGAAAAATTCATATCCATTGCCTCGAATTGAAGATATTTTGGATCAACTTTCAGGAAATTCTTGGTTCTCTACTCTGGATCTGAAGAGCGGGTATTGGCAAGTAAAGCTGGACTCCAAAGACAAGGAGAAGACGGCTTTCTCTATGGGAAATGGATTGTGGCAATTTACTGTCATGCCATTTGGACTTTGCAATGCCCCCGCTTCTTTTGAACGGTTGATGGTGAAAGTTCTTCAAGATGTTTTATCGAAGATCTGTTTAGTTTATCTTGACGATGTGATTGTTTTCAGTGAAACATTCGAGGGGATGATGGAAAATTTGAGGAAAGTCTTTCTTCGCTTTCGCTCAGCAAATTTGAAATTGAACCCTAAGAAGTGTTCGCTTTTTGGAAGAGAAGTAAAATATCTTGGTCATGTTATCTCTGAACATGGAATTACGACGGATCCTGAGAAGATTTCTGCCGTCAGAAATTGGCCTGTTCCTCAGAATAGGAAACAAATTCGAAGTTTTCTAAGATTTTGTTCCTATTATAGGAAATTTATTAAAGGCTTCTCTTTGATAGCTAAACCGTTATTCGTTCTTACAGAAAATCAAGTGAAATTTGAATGGAATTCATCTTGTGAAGAGGCATTCAATGAATTGAAAGAGAGATTAGTTTCTTCGCCAATTTTATCTTTTCCGAAGGAACACGGACAATTCATTTTGGATACGGATGCTTCGAATCATGGGATAGAAGCGGTATTATCGCAAATTCAGAATGGTTCAAAAAAAGTCATTGCTTATTTCAGTCGAGTCTTGAATAAAGCAGAAAGGAATTATTGCATTACACGAAGGGAATTATTAGCAATTGTGGCATCAATGAAGTATTTTCATCATTATCTATATGGAAGGAAATTCCAAATTCGAACGGATCATATTTCTTTGAGATGGCTTTTGTCATTCAAAGATTTAGAAGGACAATTAGCTCGATGGCTAGAGAGATTGCAACAGTACGAGTTTGAAATAATTTATCGAAAAGGACGACTGCATCAGAATGCTGATGGTTTGTCAGGACGCCCTAGTTCAGAACTCGGTTGTGTTTATTGTGCCAAAGTAGAATTGAAAGAAAATTCTGTTGCTAGAATTATTCTTGGAGAAAATAGTTCAGAGAAATGGCGGAATAAACAATTAGAAGATCCTATTATTTCAATGTTCCTTCAAGGGAAAAAAATTAATAGACGTCCTGATTTACAAGAAATTAATAGAGATATTTCTGCGAAAGTTTATTGGTCCTACTGGGATGCTTTGGTTATTAGAGATGGAATTTTATATAAAAGATGGGAATCCCCTAACCTTAAATCAGAAATTTTCCAGATTATTGTTCCTAAGAACTTCATCAATCAAGTTTTGGAGGAGGCTCATAATTCTGCGTCTGGTTGCCATTTTGGTGTAAATAAGACGTTAGAGAAGATCCGAAAGCGTTTTTATTGGGCCACATGTAAGAATGATGTGGAGGATTGGTGCCATTCCTGTAAGGTTTGTGTAGCAAGGAGAGGTCCATCAGGAAAAGGGAAGTCACCTCTTCAAGTATTTGATGCTGGATTTCCATTTGAGAGGGTACAAATGGATATACTTGGCCCTCTTCCGACTACCACAGCTGGAAATCGATATTTGTTAGTAATAATTGATTGTTTTACCAAGTGGGTAGAGGCATTTGCTTTAAAAAATATTAAAGTAAAAACGGTAGCTGATGTTTTTGTGAAACAATTTGTTTCTCGACATGGAGTTCCGTTGGAAGTGCATACCGATCAAGGTGAAAATTTTGAATCTAAAATTTTTCAAGAGGTAACACATCTTTTAGGGATTAGGAAGACGAGGACTACTGCTCTACATCCTCAGTCAGATGGGCAGGTAGAACGTCATCACCAAACGATTCTTAATTACTTGGCTAAATTTGTTTCAGAAGATCAGAAGGATTGGGATGACTGGATTCATATGTACTTGTTGGCATATCGTTCTTCGAAACATGAAGCTACGGGTGCTTCCCCTGCTGAATTGTATTTCGCACGAGACTTAAGACTACCTTTGGATTTATTACGAGGGAGTCCTCCAGTAGATAAAAAAAATAATTCTTCCGAAAAATATGTACACAGATTGAGGGAAAAGTTGGACAATATTCACAGAAGTGCTAGTCAGCGTTTGAATCTTCAATCTCTTCGTTCTAAAATACGACATGATCGTAGAGCTAGGAAGATTAATTTTAATATTGGTCAAGAAGTATGGTTTTATAATCCTCATAGAATAAAAGGCGAATCTCCTAAATTACAAAGTAATTGGGAGGGGCCTTATAAAATAATCAAAAAGCTTAGCGATGTGGTTTTTGGAATCATAAGGTCAAATAAGCACAAATGTAAAATTGTGCATTCGGATAGATTAGCTCCTTTTTATAGTCAAAACTTGCATTAGAATCGGAACCAACGATAGATTACTTGTACTTTTAATAAAATTGTGTATTCTTCAATTTTTCTGCCGTAAGATTTGTTTTTCAGGAAAATCTTATTCGGCAACAAAAAGAAAAAGGACCTGATGAAGATGAAAGAGATAAAATGGATGAAGACTATCTCACAAAAGGGACGAAGACTGCTTCACCCCGTGGTTATTTTGATCCGTGGTTTTTCCCGAGGGCTTTGGACAAATGCCGAGGCAGAGGCTTGAGGAGTCCTTTAAAAGGGCGTTGGGTCCACGGAATGTTACCCCTCTCTTGCCTGAAGAATTTTTGGGACTTTGAGGAAAATTCCTGGAATCAGTGAAGTCGATTGGACCCAAGATGGTGTGCAGTTCGTTGTACCTGGAACAGCAGTTCGGGGAGAACATGGAGTCACATCGGGGACTGTAATTCGGCGAGGTTCCTATAAGGAATTGTTCTGGATCTGTCCTATTGAATTAATTGTCGGGACGACAATTTTGAGGAGGAGGGGGCAAGTGTTATGTCCGTGTCCCGCCCGTTTGACGATACGTCCCTGTATTATACGATCGTCAGGATTTTCTATTACGATCTTCTATCAGGGTCTTCTATCAGGATCTTCTATCGTCGCTAAGAAGCTGTTTATGTCAATCGATGCGTTTTGTACTGGTCTAGCTGTCGTGCGGTGAGGACGTATCCTCTGACAGCTGATCGGCGGATATATTTGCATTAAGATCAATGCACGTAATATTATATTGTATCGTTACGGTTTATTGGCTTCTAATATTAAAGTTTATTGCTTTACTACGCGAGTGTATTCATTTCCGGCGTGTGAGAGTTTGAGTGCGCGCGACATTTCTTTGAGATAATCCGAAGGGTGGTCGCGGACGTAACAATATATATATATATATAAAATTAAACAATCATATATAGTAGGCCAACTAAACGAGCAAATAAATAAGATGTAAAAATTTTTTTATTAATAGTTAAATCATTAAATTAACATTCCGTTACAGAATCGATATAAATTGTAAACGTTTCGACTGCACTACAGTCTTTATCAATACATAAAAATTAAATATTAAAATATAAAGTTAGATGTTAAAAATACAAAGTTAGTTAAATATTAAAATATAAAATTGAAACGATTCTTCGCTGTTGACCAATAGATATGCAAGGCGATTGGTCTGAGATGCCAAGTTATGCGACATTTGAGCATGCTACGGATATAATACGCGAATTAAATCAATGTCAGAAAAAATTAAAAAATCTTTCAACTTACATTATCGTTTTAACAAGTCCTTTTCCCCGATATTTCAAGTGTGTGTTGCGAAGTCTGAATACCAAATGTCAAAATAGAGAGCGTGATGTATTTATTTATTACCAATGTTTTTTCTAAATTATGATTCAGCAAATTTTTTAAGTATGTCAAAATAACTACTGTCTAACAATTCGGTGTCTGTATTTAAATTAATTCCATTTTTCTGTTCTTTAATGTGGATCATTTCAGATATTAGTCTTTTATGGTAATTCTTTTCATGATCCATAATTTTAATATTGTCCCAGTCAAATGTATGTTGTTCGTTTAGAATGTGTTCCGTGATAACCGAATGTCTAGCAGAGTCTAATTTAATATTATTTTTATGTTCTTTAAGTCTCGTTCCTAACTGTCTTTTTGTCTGTCCGACATATGTGGCGTCACAATCGTTGCAATTCAATTTGTAAATAACGTTAGAATTCGTGGGGCAATTATTTTTGTCCTTTTGAACTCTTATGAAGTCATTTAATTTTTTAATGCAACGATATCCTACCACTACGTCAGGTCTTCTTATTGCTGAAGCAACTTTCTCAGATATTGATTCTATATATGGTATGACAAAATATTTAATGTTAGTATTAATATTATTAGTATCTGTTATATTGTTATTATTAGGCTTGTTAAATTTCTTAGTTGAGAGATTTTTTAATCTGCGTTTTATTTCTGTGAAAATTAGATCAAGAGGATAACCGTTGGATAGCAAAATGTTAATAGCTTTCTCTATATTTTTTTTGTGAAATTGCGGATGTGATAGTAATAAAGCTCTATCTACCAAGTTATAAATTGTTCCTATTTTATGACAAGTCGGATGATTTGAAAAAAATGAAAGTAATCTACCTGAGAATGTCTTTTTGTGATACCAATCTAAATAAATTTTGTTATCTATTACTTTGATCATTATGTCTAAAAAGCTTATACAACGATTATCCTCCTTTTCCAATGTAAATTGTAGTCTATCGTTATAATTGTTGAATTCGTTCAAAACATATGTAATATTGTCAGCGGAAGTGCATAAAATAATGTCGTCTACATAACGGAAATAGAAAGTCATTTCGCAATTTAAATTACTAATTACTAATGTTTCCAAGTCCTGCATGACTATATCGGCAATGATCGGAGAAAGTGGGGAACCCATAGGAGTCCCATAAATTTGTTTGTAAGTTATGTTATTAAAAGTGAAAAATGTAGGAGTTAATATAAATTTTATCATACCTATGAATTCATTTTTGGGAATCTTTGTGTGTGACTCTATAAAATGCCATCTATTATTGATACCGTTTAATGCAAGATCTACGGAAACATTAGTAAATAATGAAACAACGTCCAATGAAGCTATTATGTCGGTATCTTGTATTGTTTTCCCTGATAGAATGTTGCATATATCAAAACTGTTATTTACAAAATTGTCCGCTCTAGGAAGGCTATCTTTTAAAATTTTATGAAAGAAAGAAGCAATATTATATAGAGAAGTATTTATTGAGGAAACTATTAATCTAAAAGGAATATTTTCCTTGTGGATCTTGGGGAGCCCATAAGCTTTAGGAAGAAGAGAGTCGCTTGAAAATAAATAATAATATTCTTTTTTGTTGATGAAGTCTTTTTTCAACCATTTTTTTAAACAAATATTGAGGTCTTTTTCTATTTTTGTTGATGGATTGTTTTTAACTATGGTATACGTAGAATCGTCTTCTAGGAGACTCTCAACTTTTTTTATATAAAATTCTTTTTCTAGTGCGACTGTAATGCTGCCTTTATCTGCTCTGGTAAATAAAATATTAGGATTTTGATTGCAGAATTTAATTGTGTCTTTATGCATGTGAAATAATTTTTCTTGTATGTCCGTTTTTTTGTCGTTATTGTTTAAAAATAATGAAAATTGTGGAATGGCAGCATTACGAATCGAAGTAAGATTTCTGATCCCGTTAGAATTGCTTTCTATATCTTTGATGAATTCGTGTATAGCTACTTTTTTATTTAAGTTAACTGGGAGACTAAATTCACCTCCCAATTGTAATAGATTGGTTACATTGGGGGGAATTTTTTTATCAGTTAAATTAATAAACCATTTCTGGTTAGTTTGTTGTAAAGGGTTATGTGTAGCATAACGAAAACTGTTGGCAGAAACAGTGTTATCAACAATATTTGTCGAAGATGTTGTTTTTAATTCGATAGGATCAATATTTTTAATGTACTCTGTTTCATGCGATTTACGTAGCCATAGGAATTTTTTCTTATGTATGAGATATAATTTTTGGTTAAACAAAGAAAAGGAGTTGCAATGGTGATTTAAAATCTCCTGCCAGATATAAGATGGTAAAAGATTTTGGAGAATTTGGAATTGTCTTGACCGTTTTTTATTAAGTGAGTTTAAAGTTCTATATAAATCAAATATCTCTATGTTAAGAATTTCAGTTTTGATATTATGCAACAAACCACGCATCCTATTTTTTGATTTATAGTGGTAGAAAACAAATTTATTATTACAGAAATTACGCAAATGGTTGGGAAACAAACAATATCTCTTACATTCCCTTAAAAATTTCAACTTCGACATTGCCTTAATTATCGCATAATTAAAATTTAGCCAAGATTTAAAATGTTTTAACGTTTCTAGACCAAAATAGTTATAAATAAAACTAGAATTAAAACGATGGTATTTAAACGGGTAATTAGTCACACGCATTATAAGGCCAGCGTTTATTAAAATTAATTAATGAGAGGCTCGTATAAATTAAACAAAATTAAACAATGGACTGGCAGGACTTGGAAACATTAGTAATTAGTAATTTAAATTGCGAAATGACTTTCTATTTCCGTTATGTAGACGACATTATTTTATGCACTTCCGCTGATAATATTACATATGTTTTGAACGAATTCAACAATTATAACGATAGACTACAATTTACATTGGAAAAGGAGGATAATCGTTGTATAAGCTTTTTAGACATAATGATCAAAGTAATAGATAACAAAATTTATTTAGATTGGTATCACAAAAAGACATTCTCAGGTAGATTACTTTCATTTTTTTCAAATCATCCGACTTGTCATAAAATAGGAACAATTTATAACTTGGTAGATAGAGCTTTATTACTATCACATCCGCAATTTCACAAAAAAAATATAGAGAAAGCTATTAACATTTTTCTATCCAACGGTTATCCTCTTGATCTAATTTTCACAGAAATAAAACGCAGATTAAAAAATCTCTCAACTAAGAAATTTAACAAGCCTAATAATAACAATATAACAGATACTAATAATACTAATACTAACATTAAATATTTTGTCATACCATATATAGAATCAATATCTCAGAAAGTTGCTTCAGCAATAAGAAGACCTGACGTAATGGTAGGATATCGTTGCATTAAAAAATTAAATGACTTCATAAGAGTTCAAAAGGACAAAAATAATTGCCCCACGAATTCTAACGTTATTTACAAATTGAATTGCAACGATTGTGACGCCACATATGTCGGACAGACAAAAAGACAGTTAGGAACGAGACTTAAAGAACATAAAAATAATATTAAATTGGACTCTGCTAGACATTCGGTTATCACGGAACACATTCTAAACGAACAACATACATTTGACTGGGACAATATTAAAATTATGGATCATGAAAAGAATTACCATAAAAGACTAATATCTGAAATGATCCACATTAAAGAACAGAAAAATGGAATTAATTTAAATACAGACACCGAATTGTTAGACAGTAGTTATTTTGACATACTTAAAAAATTTGCTGAATCATAATTTAGAAAAAACATTGGTAATAAATAAATACATCACGCTCTCTATTTTGACATTTGGTATTCAGACTTCGCAACACACACTTGAAATATCGGGGAAAAGGACTTGTTAAAACGATAATGTAAGTTGAAAGATTTTTTAATTTTTTCTGACATTGATTTAATTCGCGTATTATATCCGTAGCATGCTCAAATGTCGCATAACTTGGCATCTCAGACCAATCGCCTTGCATATCTATTGGTCAACAGCGAAGAATCGTTTCAATTTTATATTTTAATATTTAACTAACTTTGTATTTTTAACATCTAACTTTATATTTTAATATTTAATTTTTATGTATTGATAAAGACTGTAGTGCAGTCGAAACGTTTACAATTTATATCGATTCTGTAACGGAATGTTAATTTAATGATTTAACTATTAATAAAAAAATTTTTACATCTTATTTATTTGCTCGTTTAGTTGGCCTACTATATATGATTGTTTAATTTTGTTTAATTTATACGAGCCTCTCATTAATTAATTTTTATATATATATATATATATATATATATATATATATATATATACATTTATATATGTATATATATATATATATATATATATATTTATTATGCCAAAATATATTAATAATAGGAAAACAACGTCGGTGAAGCGTTTTTCTGTGGCACAGAAAATGCGTCGTATGCGACAAAAAAGTGACAGGAATTCTTGTGACAATTCTTTCGTAATTGAAGAAAAAATTGAGGCCTCCGGAAAAAGATCATTGGACTGCGTATCGAATTTCATAGAAATTCCAGGTACGTCACATCAATTATATGCATGCAAGAATAAAAGAAATGTAGATGACGGCATGTTAACATCATTATCTTTTATAGGAACATTTCCTCAATCTGTCGATGCATGCGTGACACAAAAATTTCAATCTGAAAAAAATATTAATATTTTCGATGATGATGATTCTGTGGGATCAATATCAGACGTTCGTCAATTTTGTCAAAATTTAACAAGTTTGTCGATGAACGAACCGCACGCATATACAGATGAGAGAAATGTGACGATAGATAATGATGCGTTCACACCACAGTCGTTGAATGCATTTCTTGATAATTCTATAGATGCATGTACACTGATGGAATTGGAAAGTACAATGCAAAGCAATATTGAAGATATTGAAGACGTCGAAAATGTTGAAGACGTTAACAATGTCGAAGATATCGAAAATGTCGAAGACATTGAAAATGTCGAAGCCATTGAAAATGTCGAAGACATTGAAAATGTCGAAAACATTGAAAATGTCGAAGACATTGAAAATGTCGAAGATATTGAAAATGTCGAAGATATCGAAAATATTGTTTTGCATACAGATAGGAATATCGACGCATATCGTTTATATCTGAAGAGATTAGTGGACGACATATCGTCGATTTTGGGCATGTTTTTGCTGAATTGCAAAGACTGTCCACTCATTGGCTCGGCGAATGTCGTTTTACTGATCTCGTATTGAGCATAAAGAACCATGACGGTCTGAAAACCCAATTTTCTGTCAAATGTCGAATGTGTCACACCACAGGTGACTTTTGGAGTGAACCAAAAGACGACAGAAAATTGGATGTCAATAATGGTATCGTATCCGGTATTATATTGACAGGGACTGGTCATAAGCAGCTTGAAGAACTTCTTGCTGCTGCAGATATTGCATGCATAAACAATAAAAAATATATAAAGCATCATAACGAAATGTCGGAAGCCTTCGCCGCCGCCGCGGAAGAAGAAATGCGCGTGGCTGGCGAAGAGGAAAAACGTTTGGCAATTGAAAGAGGAGATGTCATAGACGGCATTCCGCATATACCCGTGATAACAGACGGCTCGTGGATGAAGAGATCCTATCGTACTGGTAGTTACGATTCTCCATCTGGAGCAGCTATTATTACGGGATATTATTTAAAAAAAGTTTTATTTGTCGGTGTCCGGAATAAATATTGTATCATCTGTGCAATAGCAGCTAAACTTTTTTTAAAACCAAAAGAACATAAATGTTATAAAAATTGGGGAAATAATCAAAGCTTGACAAGTATGGAAAGTGATATAATCCTTGAAGGCTTTTGACATAGCTTAGAAATGCATGGATTAATTTATAGTAAATATATTGGCGACGGAGATAGTAATGTAGCAAAAAAATTGAGAGATTTTTCACCATACCCGAATATTATTGTGGAGAAGATTGAATGCACAAATCATTTTTTCCGCAATTTATGTAATAAAGTACGCAAAGCGGGTCGTAGTGGTGGTAGAAATATCGCAAAATTAAAACAAATCGTTTCAAACAGCTCGATGAAAATTCGAAACGCTATAGTAAAGGCTGTAACGTTTCGCCGCAATAGTAAAGCATCTTGGAAACAAAAAATTGCTGAATTAATTAAAGATTTACAAAATATACCTAGCCATGTATTTGGTGAGCATAAAGATTGCCTTTCTCTTTAATATTTTTGTACTGGTGAACGAAAAGAAGGTAAAGAAAATCTTGTGCCCCAATTACAAAAGGCAGGATTATATTTAAAAATAGAAGTTGCAATGAAACGCATTATAACAAATGCTGATAGTTTATTATATCAATTTACTAGTAATTCCGTGGAAAGTTGCAATGAAATTATTAGTAAATTTATTGGCGGCAAACGTATTCATTTTGTAAGGAGAGGATCTTATGAAACACGCGTAAAAGCTTCTGTAGTACAATTTAATACTTGGGAAGCATTCAGTTCTACTTGTCGTGTAATGGGTAAAGAGCCACCTGCACGTATCAAAATAGTAGAAAATCGAAATATAAAAAAGAATAATACTTATCAGGAACGCGCACACGCAGCAAAAAAATTAGGTCTCTCTGTTCGTATTATATATATATATATATATATAATTCTATATTATATATATATATATATATATATATATATATATATATATAATACATACAGCATACATAATACTGTTACATACAGCACAAATACACAAAATATTACATACCTATTTATTATGCACATAAATGTATATAACGATTAGATAGACAAAAAAAAGAAATAGAAGAAAAAAGAAATAAATAGAAAGAGAGCGAACGAGTGAGCCTTTTTATAAACGTCGACAAGCAATATATTATTATGTATGTATACATGTATGTGTGTATGTATATATACATAATCTCTAAAAACTCACCTTTAAAAAAAGGTAAAAAAAGGCGACCAGTTAAGGGCACGCCATTAACAAAAATTATCCATTGCAAACCCATGTAGAATCGTACCCATTGCAAACCTATGTAGAATCCTATGAAAAATTAAACATTGCAAACTCATGTAGAATCCTATGAAAAATTAACCATTGCAAACCCCTGTAGAATTGTATTAAAAATTATCCATTGT